>NC_090728.1:152251749-152314249 GCF_036898095.1 Palaemon carinicauda
ATCATAGTTCCTAAATGTTTAAATGTTTCCACCTCACTACTCATTAGCCCTTCCAATGATATCATCTCCATTGCATATTGCGTTTTCACCATCTCTTGTCTTTCTTCTATTTATCATGAGCCTAACCTCATATGGTATTTCATGTATTGTGGTAAGCAAGCTTTGCCCAGTCTTTTGGTGTTTTGCTAATAAGGACAGCGTCATCAGTATACTCTAGTTCAGCTAATTTCCTGTTATCAATCTAGTCCAATCCTTCTCCACCATCCCCAACTGTTCTATGCATTACAAAATCCATGAAGAGGACAAACAACATAGGTGATAGCACATTCCCTAGTAGTATTCGACTGTTCACTAGAAAGTATATTTATTTATAAAAATGCAAATGTATAAAAACATTATCGTTCTCCTTAAGGTCATTTAAAAACATATGCATAAAAATACACACAATACAGATATGGGTGTACGCTCTGACAAAATAGTTAATTTCATGATACAAGCATAAAAATTTGCACAAAGATTCCTTGTGATGCTCTTAAGGAAAGGAAACTACGAGCCACTCAATTTTTTCACTTTTCAAGATGGCCACCACATTTTTTTTTTTAAATGGCGGTAAAATTCCATTCCACAATTTGACAAAGTGACCATACGAGGTAATTTTGATGGTCACTGGCCTAGATTTGAGGTAAAACATTTATATTTAAGTCCTTATTCACTGTAAATACAATTATGTGAAAACTCTGCAGAGCGCATGCATGAAATTAGACTGACAAAGTAATAATGATTCATGTATCTTCGCACGTACATGTGCATAATGCTGATCATTACAATCCCGACCTATAACACTTACAATCCCCTGTACAAATCTTTTTACATCCATATCTTAAGAGCTATTGACACGACGCTGCTATTGGACAGCTGGGCAAACTATTCCTTCCTCTAGATATTTTTGGGTGGTAGGTCGAATGCGTACTGGACATTTGCGTCCCGGACAGTTGTGTCCCGGGCAATTGCGTCCCCAGACAATTGCGTCCCAGCAATTTGCGTACCTGTTCTTTGATTTTAGTGGCCAGGTAATATTTTTCAAAAGATACAGAAGTGACTCTCTGTCTATCTGTATGTCTGTATTCATGTATATATGTATGTAGGTATGTATGTATGTATTTTATTGCTCAATTTCAGAACTACTAATTACTGTATATAAGATATATGGCATAAACCACGGAAGTACAGAACTGAAAATTACTGTACTTACCTATCATTTTACTTTTGTGGTTACCTAGACCTTTTGAAAACAATTCCTGATTTCTGTAGAAGCAAAAGAGACATTTAGTTCAAGGAAGTTCAACCTTAGTTTTCTTTTTTATTTACTTCGGTTACATAGTGGCGAGTTGCTAAGCTATTTTTTTGTCTTTTACTTGTGTAATATTGTGTACAATTTCATTAATTTCTAGATTTTTTTCTAACGAGAAATAAGATGGTCTCTATTCACCTACAGTCATTCATTGATCAGTACAATTCCGAAAACAAATTTTATTTCTTACGAGGAGTTGCTCATAACATGCATACCTTTTAGGTATGAGTTTAAAAGTAGCTATCCTAAGTCATTATCGAAAAAAATATGACCTAATCATTTTAGGTTGATAGAAAATTCATGGTGTATACATGTATATAAAAATTTTCAAATTTATAAAGTTTTAAAGATGATAAAACGTGCAAATGAAATATTTATGTATGTATATATATATATATATATATATATGTGTGTGTGTGTGTGTGTGTGTGCGTGTATATATATATGTCCCTCAGTGTCCAATATGGCTAAAGGTATAATTATTGTGAAATCATGAAGTAAAAATTTAAATTATTTGATGCCATTAAAATATATGCATATTCTCTGTGGATAAGGGTATAAGTAAAATTACTGTTTAAAAGTATAGAGTAAAGGTAGAGATAAAAAGCTTGATAATCAGTAAAACACACATACAGGTACGCAAATGTCCGGGACGCATATGTCTGGGGACGCAATTGTCTGGGGACGCAATTGTCTGGGACACAACTGTCCGGGACGCAAACGTCTAGTACGCAAATGTCCTAGAACCATATTTTTGCACTGCACCATCACCGAACCTTGTAGATTTTTCCAAAACACGGTCCTACGAAATGCAAATTCCATGTTGAATGAGAATATCTATGAGATTACTTTTCCTTGTCTTTGCAAATATAAAGAGCCCGACATAAACTGCAAATGGAGGTTCACGATCTGAAAAATGTTTTGGCGAATGCTGCTATCTTTGACTCCCTTTTTATGGTAATTGAACAGCAATAACTGAGCAATTGTGAGATCAGAATCCGTGACCCCATTTTCAATATGGGATTCGATGTCAGGGCCAGGTTCAATCATAGATACTAATTCTACCAATGTATCTGGAATAGCTTCTGATATCAATTCAGGTTTTACGGTACAAGTTAATTGAATCTTGTGCTGACATTTCTTTCCAAACATTTTCTGCTGTCTTTGCCAAATACGTGGCATCAGTATACTCGTAGGCAGTGCTCTCCCAATATCCTTCTCGAACAAAAGTACTACCTCTCGACCTCAATGGTATGCCTGTGTAGGTCTGGCAGCTTAGGCAGAATTCTCTCTTTTAATCTTGTTTTGTTTACCAATATTGCAGCTGATGAAAAATCACTTAGTCTTCGTTCATATAGCAAACAAAGATCTGCCACTTTGAAAACTATACCTCCGTGATTGGCTCTTCGGCATTCCACTATATGTGTTATTAGCTCTGCAAATGCCAGTTCATCTCCAGAGTCGACTTTTTCTTGGTCCGTAGTTGTTTGAAGACCATGTAGTAACTTTCTTTCTCTGTTGTATAGAGCTGTTAAGCATTTTGGATGGTACTTGAATTCCTGAACTATGACATCACTTAAACTAAGTTTTGCAAGCAGCTCCTTATCTTGTAATACTTTCGCACAACGGGTATGTCTGTCATTGAGCTGCATTGTCATTGCTTTACGAAGTTCTGATATGGGACTCTCTTTTTCACAGAAAAAAAAAACATCTTGCAACATCCAATTTACCTAGGTCTATAGAGGTCTTTTTTAGTTGAATCACTTTCACCACTTCTGATCTTCGTTTTCTACTTCTATCTAGTTTAGAGTTGTTAAATTTTAAATTTTCTTCTACACCAGTGATGATACTGTGCATTATTCCTGATCAGTGCTATTTCTATTCCTTGACCATCAGTAGTTCGTCCAACATCTAAAGCAATGGGCATTTCATTTTGCTTTCTGAATTATAGAATATTCTTTGGTAATAAAGTATACCCTGATTTGCTCTTTTCTGAAGTATCCTTGGGTGACATCAGTGTTTCCCCTTTGTCTACCTGACAGATAAAACATTTAGTCTAATCAGTTTCCCTTTTCTCATTGGGAGATATTGACAAACGAAGTCTTCTTGACTTTTCAAAATGAAATAACACAACACATATAAAAAATAAAATTCTTCAATTAAGATTAACTATCCCGATTTTTTCTAGCAACTACAGCACAAATTTGATACTCCGACAGTTGAAAGGCTGAGGGATTATCCTTTTACCACCTTCAACTTATAAATACACTTTACTGTATGGGATACGACTAGTTTCAATGGTGTTACCTCTAAGCCTAGCCCGATCGTTCATCTAGCGCCATTTAACTCCCGTGTGATCTATACACCATCCAAAGGACAAAAGCCCCGTCCTTCTTGGCTCTGCTTTCTCGCGTTGGCACACTCCCGTCAGTTCGGGTACGACACCTTGACTATATATGGGGCGAATCAAGGTGTATTTGGGAGACTTAATAAAGCTGACACCAAAACCCATGCTGACTTTCCCGGGAGCTAGTTGCACCAGTGTGCCCTGTTAATGTAAGCACCTAGCTCGTTAAAATTGTAGGATCCCCTACAGTAGGCTAAATTACCGGACCTTACTCATCCCTCCATTTAACATTCTAAATTGGTTAACCCTATTGGCCTTGTGTTCCACCCCACTTCGTCATTATTTATGTTCATTTTATCATCCTTTTCATGTTCATTTCCCTGATATAGCTGAAGTCGCACTGCTTCGAAGTAATTATTAACCATTTTTTTTATGCCGCTATTTTGTTTTTGCCCGCCATTTTATAAGAAACCCTTGGAGAGTTTAAGGCAATATCCATTACACTATCAAATTGTTAAACTCGCAAATCTGTATAATTGAATTATCAAAGAAACTATTTTGGTAAAATATCAAGTTTAACAGGTAGTTTGTAGCGCTACGCCAAGCGTCCTAATTTTCTTATTATTGCTTCGACTGTTATCTTGTATAGAAAAAAACGTTTGGAAATGGTCTACGGATCTTAAATATGTTGTGTAAGGGGGGTCCGGGGGGGCGCAGCCCCCCTGGGTAAGGACACGGCTTATAGCATAGGTTAGGTGGGTTTTTTAAGTTAGCTTCCCCCGTCGTACTCGTAGGTAAGGAAACTGTTGTGTAAGGGCGGATGGGGGGGGGGGGGTCGGTGGGGGGGGGGGGGGGCAAAGCCCCCCTGGGTAAGGATATGGCTTTTAGCATAGGTTAGGTGGGATTTTTAAGTTAGCTTCTCCCGCCAAAATCGTTTTTAGAACGACGGCCACAGATCAGAATATTCCTGTTTTCTACAGGATCTGGCAATCACCTTACCAACGCTCCAGTTTAACGACCGAATTACTAATAAAATTAATAATTCGTGTCAAATTTTGTGCATGCGCACTTTAAAATTTTCACGACATTGTATTTACAGAGACTATTGACAGAAATATGGAGGTTTTCCTTACAATCTAGGCCACTGGTCATCAAAAATGATTCATATGACCCACTTGTCAAAATCTTACATGTGGAGAATCGGGGGTTTTGCCGCCAATTTGAAAATGTGGCGTTCATTTTGAAAAATGAAAAATTTTGAGTGGCTCACAGTTTTATTTTCATATGCATACCATAAAGAACCGTCATGAAAAGTGTAAGGCTTGTATCATAAAATGAACTATATTTGTAAAATTTTAAGGTTATCCGGCATACTAAAATAAGAACAACACCCTAGGAACAAAAAAACTCATCCTGACCCTTTTCTTTCGTTGTATTTCCACAACAAGTAAAACAAGGGTGACATATAAAGAAATGTCTACGAATTCATCTACTCTATGATGTAATTCATTATCATCTCACTGGGATAGTAAAATCTGTCTCACTGAATTACCGGATGCCAATATTGAGTTTTCTGAGATTTTTACTCCGTTTTCCTCTCTTTTTTAGTGTCTCAGATAATCCCTTTTCATCCTTACATATAATATTTTACTTCCCCACCTTACCTATCATATTTGGTATTCCTTCTACTCATCCTGCTTTAACCTGTAAATACTAAATCCCTTGTCAGGCAGGTAGGACCGGAGAGAGGAAAGGCCCCCTTTTGTTCATTTGTGTGATGTTGGCTAACCCCCAAAATTAGGAGAAGTTCCTTGGTAAATATATATATATATATATATATATACTGTATATATACTGTATATATATAATTATCTATGTATATATATATATATATATATATATATGTATATATATATACTGTATATATATATATAATTATCTATATATATATATATATATATATATTTATATATATATATATATATATATATACTGTGTTTATACTGTATATATATAATTATATATATATATATATATACTCTATATATATAATTTTCTATATATATATATATATATATGTGTGTGTGTATTTATATATATATATATATATATATATTTATATATATATATATATATATATTCATATATATATATATATATATGTGTGTGTGTGTGTGTGTGTGTGTTAATAAGGTAGCATGTGTGCATGCATATGAAATTTAAGAGAATGGCTTTATTTGGAACCAAATTGATAAATTAGCATCATTAAATCTTCATAATCATGTTCGTAACTTCCTAAATGATCGTTTCATTATAAGCAACTGAAATTTGAACATAAAAATCCAAATAGTATTTTTCCATTTAACGATTCCTGTTGGACCATTTGTGGGCAGAAAGTGAATGAAACAAGTTTCTCAAACATCCGAAATGCATTTTTCAATTGGAAACACATTTGAGAGATCGTTCAAATCAGCTGTTCATTTATAATCTCATACAAGTAATTACGTGCTATTAATAAAATGTTCTCTTCGATGTGGATAGTAAATTGCCAATGGTTTGAAAATAAAATTGCTGATTTCTCGTCCAGAAAAATTACCTTTTCATGTTACAGCTGCTCTCTCTCTCTCTCTCTCTCTCTCTCTCTCTCTCTCTCTCTCTCTTCAGTACGCGAGGCCACATAAACAAAAAACAAAATATCAATTAATTAATTATAATGGATTATATATCCACTGTCAAACTGGTTATTGTTATAAACCAAAATTTTTTACCGAATGTTTAAAATTCAACAGAAAACGGATTTTGAGCGAAGCGAAAAATCTATTTTTGGGGGAGATGGCCATTTCGTCCTGATGGAAGTTCCTAAAGGGTAGCTTCCTTGGGTATATATAACTACGGCGATATTCCCAGAGAATTTACCTTAAGGTACCCAGAATTCTAACTCCTGGAGAGAATATCCCTAATAAAAGAACCAGGGATATGGCGAAGTATCAGAGGACGTATTCTTGATACGCCACTTAGCAATCTGCACCCCGAACAGAGTTAACACTTCGAAGTGGTCAATTGGCAAGAAAACGAAAACGAGAAAGGAAAGGAGAGCTGCTCGCAAGGTATCTCTCCTCTCCCGTTTCGTAAGCGTGCATTGCGCCGCTCACCGGCGCCATCTGTATTCCTTGTAGCGATACACGAGGTGCTACAGATACTGTATGTAGGGAGGGGACCTACAGCCCTTTAAAAGAAAGGGAAGGGCGGGTCCATCAGGACGACATGGCCATCTCACCCAAAAATAGATTTTTCGCTTCACTCTAAATCCGTTTTTTGGGCTCAAGCCATGTCGTCCTGATGGAAGTATACCAGAGCATTACTGTATCTGTGGATTCTCAAAACGTGCCGTACTCCCCGAAGGTATTTCCCGGCTAACTAAACCTAGAGACCTAAGATGTTACCATCATACATCATATCAACTAACCATAGACCATGTTAGTGCTTCCTGCCCCTACAGGGAAGCGTCCTACTAGACTCTGGAAAAGTCTCGAAGAGTACATATACCTATGTATGAATAACAGACAAGCCAATATAGTGGTCTCACCCTATATCATGTAAAGCATAGTCCGTTCAATACCGGATTGGACAAAGGATTGTATCCGAGTAGGTGGAAACTTGCACCTCCGCCACCGTCCCCTCAGGGCATGGAGTCCTCCCGCCAAGGGAAAGAATAAACCAATGCAAAGAATGCTTGCATAAAGGAACAATCTATTAGAATTATCCCAGATAAATATACATAGAACATAATGCAAAATTATATCAAATAAATTGACATAGGTGAAGGAGACGCAAGGTTCCCAAGAACTAGTTTATTGACAAACAATAAATAAAACCGGGTAAACAACCATTATATAAATATTAGAGGAGGATAACCAACAAATAAGCATAAGCATGATAGTAAACAGAAACTTGTTTATCTGAAAGAAAAACATACCGAGGTATCAAAATTATAAAGTCTGTATTACTAATCAGTTACATTAGCGTTGGAAACGCTGGGCACACATGCCTGCACTTATGCTAGGTTCACCTTTGAAAGTGGAACAGTCAATGTGGGCAACCCAGTGCCCTCACACTTAGTTTGTAGAACAGTTCGTAGCTATACACTCACCCCGGAATTAATCGTCCCAATTAAATCCACGGTTCCTCGCAGAGTTAAACAGCAGGGTTAATGACACAACCCACTGCTACCACAGACCTCTTTAATTGCTCCACTTGCTTCGCATAGTGACGAAAGAACACTCTGGAAGACTTCCAGCCAGTGTATGAACGAAGATGTTCAAAATCCATACAATTAAAGAAATTTAAGGATGAGACAACTTTCCTCGGATCGTGACCTGCGGGTGTACTGTCTGGATCAGCTCTGCGAATGAAATAGGTGATTTTCGCCCTAAGTTGATTCAGTGATAAATTTGAGCCTGATGTTTGTCCCCTGAATATTTGACCACCCCTGAAGTCTGAACTTCTACGAAGATAGACCTTTAGGCATTCCACTGGACATAGAGATGCATCTTCTTTCAGAGGGCAGATTCTCCAGGGACCCCACCTGTTGGTGGGTAACTCATTCTTGGCGAGAAACGTAGGATCCGGAAACAGGTTCAGTTCTCCCCCATCCAAGAACTAAACACGACACTCCTCTCTTGAGAGGGCTACAATTTCACTAACCCTGGCCCCCAACGCGAGTGCAAATAGGAAAATAACTTTTTAGGTCAAATCCTTTAAAACACAATCCTCATTGTTCAACAGCGAAGCAAAATGAAGAACTTTAGCTAAAGACCATGAAATGGGCTTTGGAGGTGATGATGGTCTGAGCCTAGCACAGGCTTTCGGAATTTTATTAAAAATATCGTTAGCGAGGTCGACCCGGAAGGCATATAAAATGGGTCTTGTCAAAGCCGATTTACACGTTGATATTGTGTTGGCTGCCAACCCTTGACCATGGAGGTGGATGAAGAAAGGTAAGCAGAAGTCCGTCGAGATCTTTTGCGGATTCTTCGCCTTGACAAACGCCACCCATTTCCTCCAAGATGACTCATATTGCCTTCTAGTAGATTTGCACTTATATTCCTCTAGGAAGTCTATACTGTCTTTCGAAATCCCGAAAAATTTTTCTCACCGCTAGGGAGAAAAAATCATGAGCTGCAGGTTCTGGGTTTTCTGTGATGAAGCGCAGACAGTTGACTTCTGAACTTGCTGGGTCAGAACTGGATCTGGTAACGGTAGACACTTCAGCCGTAGTTCCAATGCCAGAGGGAACCACACGCTGTTCGGCCACTTGTGAGCCACTATTGCCGCTACTCCCTTGAAAGAACTCAGTTTATTGAGGACCCTCAACAGAAGGTTGTGAGGAGGGAACAGGTAAATCCTGGACCATCTGTTCCAGTCGAGGGACATCGCGTCCACTGCTTCCGCCAAGGATCCTCGTACGGGGACACGTAAAGGGGTAACTTCTTGTTGTCTTTCGTCGCAAAGAGGTCTATCTGCAGTTCCGGGACTTGACTCAAAATGAAGGAGAATGATTCTGCGTCTAGGGACCATTCCAACTCTATCGGTGTGAACCTGAATAGAGCGTCCGCTGTCACATTGCGGGCTCCTTGAAGGTGAACTGCCGACAGGTACCACTTCTTCTTTTCCGCCAGTCGAAAGATGGCCAACATCACCTGGTTGAGTGATGGTGACCTCGATCCTTGTCGATTCAAGCATCTCACAATCACCTCGCTGTCCAGCACCAACCTTATGTGGATCGAGCAACGACGGGAGATTTTTTTCAAGGTAAGGAGTACTGCCATAGCTTCCAGAAAGTTTATGTGAAATGTCTTTAATAGATTGGACCAAGTCCCTTGTGCCTTCTTCCGATGAGATTGACCTCCCCACCCCTCCTTCGAGGCGTCTGTGAATAGTCAACGAGGGGGGAGGTGGCTGAAGAAGTACCGACTTCTTTAGTTGCCTGACTTGGGACCAAGGCCTGAGAAGCGTACGTAGACGAAGCGGAACTGGTCTTATCAGATCTCTTCGCGCGTTTGATGCATAACTTCTCCAAACTCCGGTTGCATCCTTTAGCTGTGCTCTTAGCACCGGGTCTGTTACTGAAGTAAACTGGAGAGAACCCAACACTCTCCTGTTCGTGTGTTGATATCCTTTCGGAAACCAGAAGTCTCTTGATAGAACCAGCTATCTCCTTCCTCTTCTTCACCGGGATAGAGAGTTGGTGTGACACTAGGTCCCAGTGGATTCCCAACCACTGGAACTTTTTAGATGGAGAAACTCGAGACTTTTTTCTGTTGATCTTGAAGCCTAGATTCTCTAGGAACTGGATCACCTGTAGGGAAGCTTACAAACATTCTGTCTTGGATGGTGCCCACACCAGCCAGTCGTCCAGGTAGGCTACCACCTGGATTCCCTTTAGGCTTAATTGTTTGAGAGCTATGCTAGCAAGCTTTGTGAAGATCCTAGGGGCTATGTTTAGCCCGAATGGCATGGCTCTGAAGGCGTAGAGTCTTCGATGTAGCTTGAACCCTAAGTAGGGGGAGAGTTGGTGATTGATTGGAACGTGCCAATAGGCATCTGACAAATCTATGGAGACAGTAAATGCCCTCTTGGGCAGTAAGGTCCTTATGTGTTGCAGTGTTAGCATCTTGAACTTACAGTTCACTATGAACTTGTTGAGTGGCGACAAGTCCAGAATGACTCTGAGTTTTTCTGAGTCCTTGGGAACACAAAACAGCCTCTCTTGGAATTTGATGTACTTTACCCTTCGGATTACTCTTTTCTCCAACAGTTCTTGAATGTACTCCTCCAGAACGGGGGTGGAGTGTTGGAAAAACCGAGAGCACGGGGGTGGAGTGCTGTACCAGCTCCAACCCTGTCCATTCTTGAGTAGGCTGTGGGCCCAGGGATCGAAGGTCCAACGATCCCGAAAATTCTGAAGTCTCCCTCCTACCGGTATCATCTCACTTTGACTCCTGTTGCCCTGAGGCCTTGCCTTCCTGACCGCGACCACCCCTGAATCCCCTCCCCCTTGAGGGGCGTCTAGACGAGCCTCTGACTGCTCCTCTAAGCTTCGCTCGAAAGGTAGTTGACTGCCCTTCGAACGCTGGGTTAAATGCCGGAGACTGCGTCGACACGGCTTGGGGTACCCACTGGTACGTGGTCTGGGTTTGTGCCACCATCTGGGGCACTGTAGGCATAGGAAATTGTTGTTGCTGCTGCTGTCTGAATGGCTTGGCTGGCCGAGAGGGTAGCCTAGTCTCCTTAGTCTTCCTCTTTGGTTGGGGACCCTCATCCGGGGAAGACTTTCTCTTGAGAGATAGGCCCCACTTCTGGAGAAGGTTTCTATTCTCCGTGGCGGCCTTATCTACAACCTCCTTGACCGCTTCACTAGGTAAGAGGTCTTTGCCCCAAATGTTGGAGGAGATTAGCTTCCTTGTCTCTTGCCTCACCGCAGCCGAGGCGAACACGAACTCCCTACAAGCCCTCCTAGCTTTGACGAAGCTGTAAAGGTCTTTCGTCACTGTGACTAGGTGTGTCTTAGCCACTACCATGAACATCTCATGGACCTTGGGGTCACTTGCCATTGTCTCCAGATTCGTTTGATGAGACATTGAGGCAGCCAGTCTTTCTTTTGTCTCAAGCTTCCTTAGCAAAAGAAAGTCAGACAGCTTGGGGAGGTTCTCACCGAACTGACGTCCGGCAATATCAGCCTCCAACTTCCTGACTGAGAAGGTAAGATGGACGTCCTTCCAGTCCTTGTGGTCCATAGGTAGGGCCAAAGACAAAGGTTTACACTCCTCCAAGGAAGGGCATGGCTTACCTGCCTCGACTGCTTTCAGCACAGCTGTAAACTCTTTCTGCATAAAGGGGAAGGCTCCAGAAGGAGAGGACACAAAGGAAGGGTGCTTCTTACTCAAAGCAGGTACCTTTGAGTTTGTGAAGCCCCTCTCTTTCATCGAGCTTGACAGTAAAGCTTGAGCCTTAGCGTGGTCCAAAACTATGACCTCCTTCAGCTGTTTCTTCCTTTGAGGCTGGTTCCTTCCTTAGACGGACATAACAGTCCGGATACGACTCCTTGCTGGGCCAGAATTCCACCTCCTCAAGGGGGACTGAGCCCAACTTCTCCGAAATGACGATTTTTCCGGTCGTCATAGGCATGTCCTCAGCATACTTCCAAGGGTTAGCATCTGAGCACAAGGGAAGGTCTTTCACGCTGAGCTTCTTCTGGGGCCCACGTGATGCTGCAAGTCTCCGCATCTCCAGCTCCAATGCAGCCGCTTTCTCATTATTCTCCCTCTGCATCTGTTGGATCATTCCAACGATGGAGGAAAGGGTCTTTCCCAGCTCTTCTGGGAGAGAGGACGATGTTGAGGGAATAGGTTCAGGGGCCTGAACCGGAGTAGCCGACACCTCGTCGACCTCTTCCTCTTCATCGTCTGGAGCCTGCTCTTCATCCTGGTCTTCTGCCAGACGGTCATCTTCCAGATTCTCGGACACCTCCGACATCCTATCGTCCAATTGGATGTCCTGCAGGGCGTCCGCGACTTCAGCATCCACAGGGATCTGAACCACTGGTATCTCCACTTGAGGCTGGGGAATCACTGCCTCAGCTGACGCCTTGGGGAAAAGGTAAGCCCTCATCTTCTCACTTGGAAGATAGGCCCCAGAAGTGTTCTTCTGAAAGCCCCTTACCCAGGTACGAAGCTTCTCCCTTGCTGTGTCCCTTGACTAAGCCGTCTTAGGGGAATCAAAAGCCTCAGTAATCAGGTTTGTGCACACGGTACATACCTGCGGGTCCCAATACCGGAGATCACCTTTGGACACTGCGCATGCTGCGTGCCTCCTACACAAATCATGTCCGCAGAAGTTCTTGCTGCGGACGTTGCAGAAAACGCTTCCACACTTCGGATGGTCCTCTTGTAAAGAGAAGAAAATTCCATGAGTATCAAGTGAACTACGTATCACTGGATATACATAGCTTAGCATAACTAAATCAGAAAGGAAAGACACACTTGTATTTCCCGCACAGTCAATTGCTGCAACCTTCCAGATAATAAAATCGTATGGTTAATCTATACTAGAGCAACCAATGAATAATTTCCAGAGGAAACAGCCAAAAAGGGGATTTTAAAATGCTGGATAGTAGACAAGAAAGAACTCACATTCTTTATCTGTAAGGTTACACCAAAGGGCTGTGCAAGATAACACAAAAGTGTTAGAAAAACTTAGTGTTGTAACAAATACTATACTATAGTATTCTCCCTACAGTATATACCCTACTGAAAAATACTGGCTACAGTGCCGGCCGGCACACACCTTAACTAGTTCCAAAGTACACTACTTATAAACTATAAGGCGGAAGAACGCTGGTTCGAATGCATGTGCCGGCCGGCAGTCACTGCCAGCCGGCAACTAAACAACAACCACACCTGGCTGTCGGCCACTAATCGTAGCGGCCAGCAGAAAATGGTGTGATATATAGCCAGCCGGCAAAGGTATACAACCAATGCCGGCCGGCAGCAGAAGAACCAGAGAACTCCGACTGCCTGGCTGCCGGCTACTCAGGCCAGCAGCCGGGCTAGGGTACAACACTAGAAGAAAAACAGAATGAATGCTGGGATAAGAGACTGTACTACCTCATAACCCGGCAACCCGAAAGAGTGCACATAAGGAAGGGGAGAATATAACTTCAGGCTTTCTGACCAATGCCATCTAGCTCTACAGACAAACATGGATGAGAGACCAAGGGAGGTCCGGGCAGCACTCAAAGCAGAAGACCCTTGCCAGCCGGGCACGCACTGCCGGCCGGCAAGGGACTGAGTCAACCTCACATCCTAACCTATGCTAGGTACAGATGTAGAATGACAGACAGGAATGCAATGGCTAGGCCATTACAAAGGAAAGAGGGGGAAAGGGGAGAAGAGGGTCCTGCCAACCTTGCTCTAGTAATGAATCACCCGCAGCCAAGAAAACTCATCTTAGCCTAGGGGAGATCCGAGAAGGCAGGCCAGTAATACTTGCCAACTCCCATGGAACCAAGGAAGGCGATGTTATTCACAGAAAAAAGGATCTTATCCTACACACCGAGAACAACAACACTGGACTAGTCTGCTAGATCACAAGAAGAAGGAATCATCTCGTACAGAAACCTTCGAAAGTGAGCTAAGAAGGCTAAGCCTCCTATGTCTGTTGTCAGTCTAGCAAGGGAATCTCAACCACAAGCTAGACATAAACAGACTCAGACTAAGAACTCTCATGTCCTGCCCCCTCCCTGAAGCCAGACTTACTGGAAACAGGAAGGAACAGAAACACCCTAATATAGTTGTTTCTCTAAGTCAATTCAGATAAACCACTAGGGTTAAGCCTAAGGCTTAAACAGAGGGAAAGGAATTGCTACACCTTCTCCGAAGAGAAGAGAGCAACCGGGGGAGTGTGAGAAAGTATACTAAGGCCCCATAGACAACTAGCCTAGGCGCAAAAAGAATCGATTACCTAAATTACCGAAAACTCACTCGTATACTATCTTGGAAGAAAATCAACATAATCTTAAATGTATAAAACTGACTAAAGCTTCATTAATTTTTAAAACACTCGGAAATCTGAATATCATGCAGGAAAGTACTAGGACCAAACGACTAGGCTACAAGGTCTAGCGTAGGCCAGAATCGGCAAATCCTTCAACAAAACAAAAATACTAAAGCATCATATAAGGAAATCCTATGTAACGCTAAACAGCTAAAATTATTAAAGCGAAACAGCCGGGAACGTCGGTCTGGCTAACTAAATAACTCATACCTAGCGGGCGACAGCGTCCAGGATGCCTCTGGTAGGCAACAGCCCTTGTAACAATGATATCACTATCAAATCACATTTAAAATTACCAAGAGCTTACATTTATATATAAAAGAAATAACACTCAACTTATCAGAAGCAGAAGAAGTTGGAGAAAGCATTATGAGTTGAAAAATCCAAGAATTACGAGAAACACAGGGAAAAAACACCGAGTTGTTGAGCTACCGCAAAAAGAATACAGATGGCGCTGTGAGCGGCGCAATGAACGCTTACGAAACGGGAGAGGAAAGATACCTCGCAAGCGCCTCTCCTTTTCTTTCTCATTTTCGTTTTCTTGCAATTGACCCCTTCGAAGTGTTAACTCTGTTCGGGGTACAGATTGTTATGTGGCGCGTCAAGAATACGTCCTCTGATAATTTCGCGATATCCCTAATTCTTTTATTAGGGATATTCGCTCCAGGAGTTAAAATTCTGGGTACCTTAAGGTAAATTCTCTGGGAATATCGCCGTAGTTATATATACCCAAGGAAGCTACCCTTTAGGAACTTCCATCAGGACGACATGGCTTGAGCCCAAAAAAATATCTTTTTACTCAGAAGTTTTACGAATCTGAAAATATAAGCAATTCATATCCTGGAGTAATAGGATACTTCCTGGTTAATGGTATTCCAATTGTAAAATTTATAAGTAAAGTAGTAGTGTTTAACAATAATAGCAATTTAGGATATACTCAAAAGGAAAATATGTTTTAGTTTTCACAGTTAGATGCTCACTGGCTTATAGAGGAAGTGACGTCAATTTCTTTTATATTACTTTTGCACTTACCTTCCTTTCACACTTTCAACTTCATTCAAAAATTAACGTCACACTGAACTTCCTGTAAACATGGCTGGTGCCCATCATTTTCTAAAAGATTCTGATAGCCACCAATTTTAAATAGTTTTTATAACTATATCTTTCTTCTTCCAAATTACCACCACAATATTGCTTTTGCTAATACTTACGTTCAGCTTTCTGCTCGCACGATGACTTTAAATCTATTTCACTACTCCCGACTTCTCTCTACCATTAACACTGGAATTTACAAAAATCAACCATTTCACGTATAATGATCCAGCTTCTTTTCCAACTTCACAAATCAATCGAACGCTTTTTATTCTTCCACATGATTTTCAATATTCAAGTGTACAATATATGCATGAGAAAAATCTTAAGCTGCTCTACAGATTAGGCTTGATTCATTTTTAAATCCATCGAAAGCCCTCTTGAGGCATTCCACACCAGATACAGTATTACAATTTATCACAGGGACCATACACAATTTCAATACCAATATCCGATTCACACAGCCTCTATTTGTTTAGTGATATTTTAAAGAAACTCTACTATCTCTTATAGCAATTTTTTTCTTCTTCTATATATTACATGCCTACACTATAAAGGGCTTTCACCTCGGACAATGTCTTAATGTTCATACTTTCTTTAAAGACTCAGTGTTTGGACACTTTTGCTGGTTACATACATTCACAGAAACATTTAATTCCCCCTCTGGGTTAAAGTTTTTTTTTCTTTCTTTGCGAATTCTTGAGCCTCCCAGTTTTTCTCTCTCTCTCTCTCTCTCTTCTCTCTCTCTCTCTCTCTCTCACTGTTATTATGTTTTCGGTTGTCCGTATAAAAACTACACCACATTACCCTACCCTCGACTTGTTTTTACTCCTTCACATCATTTTTTTTATCGCATATATATATATATATTATATATATATCCATCCGTTTTTAGTAGGGTATATCTTAACGCGGTGAACTATGTTGGTTTCCTGTGAGCGATTAGACTGAAATTTCAACCATCACCATGAGTAGAAAAAAGGTCACTTATTCTGATTTGCATTGAAAAATATTGTGATGTTAAAGCTACAGTTAAAGAGAAAATAACAGAAATGTATGAATTGAATTAAACAAAGAAAATTTATTAACAAAAAATAGGGCAAAAAAAAATAAATAATAAATTAAAATAAAAAGGATCGAAATTAGCTAACAGTCAGAAGGGTTTATAGACGAGATATTCAGGCAACAAAAATACTCATTGCTCCAAAAAGTTATGCTCATGTTACTACAGGAACAATCACGTTTGGAACGGTGATTTAGAGCCAAGGAAGTTTCTCTGGGATAAGTGGCCGGATTCGGTTATGGAATGAATGGCCGAACGCGATTCGAAGAAGTGAAAAAAAATCGGAATGTTGAAAATCACAGCTTTAATGATAGTCTCGATGATCTTTAACACCCCCCCCCCCCCCTGCTATTCTTTCTGTTTTCAGATTAGGTTGAACAGAACGCGAACAACTATGTTATGTCAAAAAGTCTAACGCTCCATTAGAGTTTGTAGACCACTTGCATGCAAGCAGTTTGCTTCAACTTTCCTAGTTATTTAAATTATCATGTTCTCTCGCATCTCCTGGACAATTACACATCTGCATGTTAGGAAGTTTCTATTGTAATCATCCAAATCACGGGTCAAGTTGGAATAGGACCGACAAAGCTTTGGATAGTTCGTTAGAATAACTTCGATTTGCATGAAACGAAATAAAAAGACATATCTAAAAGATTTGAACTTAAATATAGTGTATATATAAACAATTTTTGTTAAAGGTCACTCCTAAATGGCAGAGGAAAGAGACGACAATGCCCTAGAGACTGTCCATATATATATATATATATATATATATACCTGATCAGCGCACAAGTACCCTCTTCAACCAAAATTGGGCCAGGGAAGAGCAGGCAATTGCTACTGATGACTCAGCTGGCAGACCTATAGGTTTCACCAAACTCCCATCCCTAGTTCATAAGGATGATGAAGCCATGGACGCTACAGGAACTATCGAGTTTGATCAAGTGTTGAGCTCTTGTCTAACAGATTTTCAGGCAGGGTCATTTACAATAGACTGACAAAACTATCGTATTACAAAATGGACAGTCATGGTAGAATGCAACTTATCGTCTTTAAAAATGAATTGTCAAATACAATTGAGAGAGAGAGAGAGAGAGAGAGAGAGAGAGAGAGAGAGAGGGAGAGAGAGAGAGAGAGAGAGAGAGAGGGGCGTTGCAAAATCACAGGGAAACTAAAAATGATACGCAAACATAAAGATCAAACTTTATTTTCAATAAAAGATTTGTTCGGTTTCACAATTGGTATGTCGTAGGTCATGCCACAAGAGAGCTAGACTAAACCTTAGCCATTAGCTGAAATTAAGAAAATGGTCTACATCGGGTGGTTAATCTGTATTATACCAGTAATCTCCTAATCAAGCAGTTGAATCAGTGAAACTTTGAAAGTTCAAACTTGCAGCGCATGTTTCCTTGTTGAACAGGCTTACGTAAGTCTCTTTTCAGAATTTATGTATGTCAGATCTATCTTAAGGTCATTACTGATCTTAAGATATTCTATATATTTTTATTCATCAGTTGTCATATATACAGAAGTTTATTTATTTCCTTTTTCCTCTGGGTTATTTTCACTGTTGGAGTCATAGGGCTTGTAGCATCTTAATATTTCTACTATTGTTGTATCTTAGCTTGTAATAATAATGATGATAATAATAGTTTATGAGATAACAGTATTCTACAAAGTAACAAAATAACTCTGATATACGAATTAGTAGTATTCCAGAAAGTAACAGTATTTTGACCGTGCCACAAAGTAACAGTAATTTGCGTGGTAACGGCAACCACGGGAAAATTCTGTAAATTACAAAAATGTAGCCCCTTAAACAAATCATAATACATAAATAAACCACCAATTTCCAGCACTTGTCAAACAGTTATTATTAATAGTGTTATTAATATTAATTATTATTATAATTGTTATTATTATTACAATCTAATCTCTCATCCTAGAGATTATGATTATGTTTTAAGCCAAGGGCTCCAACAGGAAAAAATAGACCAGTGAGGAAGGAAAAAATAGGAAATAAATAAATTACAAGAGAAGAAATAACAATCAAAATAAAATATTCCAAGAACAGTAACGACATTAGATTAGATCCTTCACATATAAGCTTTATTCTAGTGCTCCGTGTCTTCTTTTTTTTTTTTTTTTTTTTTTTTTCAAAGCTATTTTTGTTTTTCTTTTCTCCTATAATATTATCATCACAATTTGTTCAACATCAAACGTGTGATTGAAATTTAAATATTGAACACAAGATAACCAACATCTGAGGTTGTGGTGGCCTGTTGGTGATGTCCTTGCCTGTTGATCTCCACACTTGGGTTCGAGTCCCACTCATACTCGTTAGTTCCTTTAGTCGCTACAACCTCACCATAAGGTCTATCTGCTGCATTTGCCTGACTCCTCTTGGTCCTAGCTTGGAAGAAGAGGGGCCTTGAGCGCTGATCATATGTATATACTATATATAGTCATTTACTAGGGCAGTGTCCTGCTTGATTGGCCAATAACACTGTCCCTTGCCTTTGTCATTCATGGGTGGCCTTTAAACCTTTAAACTGGGTGGTTGATATAGGCATTTTAATGCGTACGAGAAAGCCAATTTTATTAGAGCAATTCTCTTATGGAATGTAATGAAGATAGAATTTATTCAGACCAGATAAGTTGAGTGATTAGACTAAGTTATTTTTAATATTACCTTGTTTAAAACTGACAAATTAATTTTAAATGAAATTTGGAATTATTATCGATAAATTTTTCAAATAATGGATTTCAGCGGTCTTACACTCGGTGAACGATGAACACGTTGGTTTCAAAAGCTTGTTTTGTTTTCTCAGAAATCTTGAACAGCAAATTGGAAAGATTTTCTAAAGTATTGGGAGTAAATTCCTAATATAGCAAAGCTAAACCAAGAGCAGCAGAATTCACCTTGGTTGATTAATGACATCATTAGAAAAAAGTTAAGTCTGCAGGGCAAACACAATGTTCAAACACTTAAAGACTATTACAATCGCAAAGATAAATCTATTATCGGAAAACCGTAAAGATACAAAGGAGAAGCTGCGCCTTTTGATACAGCAGCCATCGTTAAAAGTTTAGACATTTCAAAAGAAGTGACGCAGGATCACCCAAGAGGTTTTGAGATTACCAAATAACGACACCATTAACTGAAGTCAAACAGCTTGGGTGGCTGTTTCTATGCGGGAAAAGATAACGTGAATTGTGAGGTTCCAAGTAAAAGCATTGACAATATTGCAATATAAAGTACGCTTCAATCCGAGAAAATAGAAATTAATGTCTGAGAGAGAGAGAGAGAGAGAGAGAGAGAGAGAGGGAGAGAGAGAGAGAGAGAGAGAGAGAGAGAGAGAGAGAGAGATTATAAGAAACGAAATTTTCACCTGTGATATCACACTTACTTCAATGGCTTACAGTGTCAACGGCTTCCATTTCAATATACTATATGTAAAAGTGTGTATATATATATATATATACACACACACATATATATATATATATATATGTATACACACACACACACACACACATATATATATATATATATATCTATATATATATATATATATATAGATATATATATATATATATATATACACACACACACACATATATATATATATATATAAATCTTCTTCCCCACAATTATCCCTACATTTAGGAATCGGTTGCCTGATGCATAGTATCATGCATTGTTAGTAATTTGACCAAGTTTTTCATGATCGCATGCCCTTGTGTCATCAACCTCAGTTACTATTATTATTATTTTATATATATATATAAATATATATATATATATATATATATGTGTGTGTGTGTGTGTGTGTGTGTATCTTACCAACCGTGTGTCAAACGATCGAACATTATAACATCACGTTTTTTTTTTTTTACATAATATCCTTTGTATCTTAGCACTCCCCTCGCACTGACAGGGACCTGAATAAACATGTCTGTTTTTCTCACTGTTAACTGTTAACAGAAACGATTGTCGGTTGAACATGAAATTGCCTGGGCTTGATGTATACATAAGCTGATTTTCTGTAATAAAGTTACTCAGCTGCTTTCATCCTGCTTTTGAGTCACAACCTACTTTTGGCTCGTCACATTGGTGAACCCAGAAGTCGACTCGCTCCTGCCGCCTTCCCCTCCTTCACTGCTACTATGGTCGCCCCCCATTGAAACTTTCATTGTTCCCCAGCGGAAAGGCATTTGCTTAGTTTCAGCGTGCAGAAGTCCAGTTCCGCATCAAGGGCGGGACTCGCTCAACCACCAAAGTAGATTATGTTCTCGCGGCAATACCCGAGGACACCCTCCCGTAACTCTCTAACTAGCTTTGTGAACAAGGAGACACCCCAATAGCGTATGATACCCTCAAAATATAACTTTTGCAGCGGTACTCGCCGTCGCCAGCCCCCATATAGCAAAGCTTTTTCAGCTTTCTCAACAACCGTTGGGGGACCAAAGGGCTTCACTCGCCCTTAGGGAAATGACCAGTATCGCTCGCCTGCAACCTGCCGCAGACGGCTCTTCTTGTGAAGTGAACCTACCCTGTGCCCTTTCGACACGTCGTTTACCCGAATCTGTACGCGTTGCCATACCCGATGTCGATAGTTTACCCACAAAGGGTTTGATGACCAAAGCCGACGCCCTTATGGACAGCCACTTCATGACCTTCAAGACCTCCATTAATGCCTCCACTCCTGACGAAGGGGACACATATTCAATGTCAGCAGAAGCTGCCAAAGGACACACTCCCCTACCCCGTGATGAGCTGGAGCCGCGACAAAGCCACCCATCACCCACCACTCGCTCGCGCCCCAACCAATGACTTCTACGGCCACTTACTGCCGCCCATCGGCCGCCGTTTTGCTGCTACCACTCCAGATTCAGGGCTGCCACAAAGAAATGTGCCATTAATTGTTAGTGGCTGAAAAAACGTGTAAGTAGGCCAAATGTTCTTGGCGGTGGTCTCCTGTGTTTCTAATCTTTTCATTTTACATGATGCAGGAACGAGCGTGCAAATATTTTTAGACACAGGTACTTGTCGTTCTCTTTTGCCAAGGGAACTCTTCAGGACCCGACGTAGTCTGTCTAAGTCTGCCGACGTCCGCCTGGTAGCTGCCAACGGATCTGCGATACGCGAACCTCACATATTGTTTGGGAACAGTAAATTTAATTGGAATTTTCTCGTTGCTGACGTCAAATTGCCAATCCTCTGTGCGGATTTCCTCTCTCATTTCCACCTTCTGTTCGATGTCGCCCACTGACGATTGGTCACAGCAGACTCATACTTGTTGACACTTCTTCAACCCGCCCCCTCCAACCTCGATCTCCACATCAGCGCACCCACTGATGCCTACGCCCACCTCATGTCGTACCCGAAAGTAGTTGGCCAGTTAGTTTTCTGGATATACCTAGTAAAGGTCAAATATATTCGAGATTGAACGAAGGTATGGAAGAAGCATATTATTCTAAAGAGAGGAAAAATATTGTTTCAATAGCATATAGCCTATAGATAATCAGAGTGTTTTAGAGAAAAAGTGGTATTCCTGAGTTAATCTTCAGTCATATTAATCCAAAGATAGGAAAAATATTATGTTTCAATAGCATAAAGCCTATAGATAATCGGAGTGTTTTAGAGAAAAAAAGTGGTATTCCTGAGTTAATCTTCAGTATCTTGACTCTCAGGTATGTGATTCCATTTGGCATATGTAATCTTGATGTTAATTGATGATGAACCTAATATTCATAACTTCAAAGTACAAGAAGGATATCTATATATCCTAGGTTACCAAATCGAGTACTTACTTCCAGTTTATATAATAATCATGTGTTAAATATGAAGGCCTCCTCGCATAAACAATTTAAAAAAAGATGTGCCGTTTATTTTTTCCTAGAAAACCTAAAAATACTCAAAAGACATATGTGACAATAAGGTTTTCAAGAGATAATCATGCCTGGAATAAAAATTCAAAACAATTCTAGATCTCCGAATCTCCTCTAGGATCATAATCCTGGTTATTGGATTATAGTTTTTTAATCATCTTTATAACCCTTAGATTAAACTATGATGAAATCACCTATAAATTAAAGACTGATTTGTACATTTCTTCTTTAGTAAGTTAAGTTTTAATGAGAAAATCAGTCAACTTCCTACACTATCATAATAACTTGGCATCGCTATTATATGTCCAAAAGGTCAAATATGAATAAATTCAATTGTACTACTGCACAGGTCACCCCATTCAAGGTTAACAAAGATTTCGAAATAGGAATGATTACTGCAATGCGTTCAGCTTTATTAACCACTAATTTGTTTTGTTACAGTATTCACTTCTGGTTTTATAATGTAAGGCAACATCTTTATTCTTTTGTATATTCTTTTCGTGAAGCTCATTAGTAATCCACTAGTTTGTTATTTTCTTTTAGTTCATTTAGATCTTTTATCGAAGAAGTGGAAAGAAAATTACCCAATGAAACAGGAGTCTTTTTAAATATTAAGATATAGATATGTGTTTTGGAAAGATCCTTCGAAAATGCTAGATGTTTTTTAAGTATTAAACATTTAACTGTCCGTATGGGATCCTCGCTTCCTCTTTAAAATGTTATTAACCGTGTGTCTCCTTATTAGGTCAATAATTTCATTATTTCTTCTTGTATTCGTTGATTTATTTAGGGTAATGTGTTTAGACCAATCATTTACCCTTTTGTGTATCCATGCATAAAGTCATTCCGTTAAAAGGACAACAATTTTCAATAAAAAACTAGATTTATTATTAATTGATATAAATCAACATAAACTTTTGGAAACGCAGTTACTTTTCTGTATGAAAATATTATTATGCAATTGTAGACCATATATATATATATATATATATATAGTTATACATACATATACACACACACACACACACACATATATATATAAATATATATATATATATATATATATACATATATATATATATATATATACATATATATATATATATATATGTATATATATATATATATATATATGAGAGAGAGAGAGAGAGAGAGAGAGAGAGAGAGAGCGTGCTTCAAAACATCTTGGAAATTCTGTATATTTTAGTCCATTTAGAGGGATTTTATCAACGATAATAACAATGCCTAAAGTTGAAAACTGGAAAAAGTGATACATTTCTGATAATTGTACTCACATTTGCTTCCAAGTATTTCATACTTTGTATTTTTGTTTGGTAACAGAACAACATAATAAATGCACTTTACAGTTTTATCTCTGTTACAATTAAACTAATATGAAACCGAATGTCAGTGCGATAAACATACAAGTTAAACATGCTATTTAGACTTACCAACATTCATTTTGAGTAGTGATTAGGAGAACATCTGGTTTCAGAATAACGTTTCAGGCAGTTGAGCTATTTAGACTTGATCTACTTACGAGCTTCCCATGTAATTGGCAAACTCGTGAGGGGAATGACTTCACACTTTTAACTCGTCCACATAATTACGAGATCGGAATTAGCTCTGTCGATTGATGTTGATTTGATTGATTGATTAAGATTGCAATGCCTTTTTGACATGACGCACCTTGTGAAGGCGGAGTCCACAAGATAGGTAAAACGGATAAGGATGATGATGACATTGGAACTATTACTATCGAGGACTGATTGGAAGGAAAGAAATCTTTAGAAATCTATTGAGGTGGACCGCCATAGTTCATTATACCTAAACCAGCTCCTCTTCAGTTATCGAGAAATTTACGTTTGCTTATACTGTCCTCATTGGCTGTGTTCGCCACAAAGGGAATTAGAAAGATGTTCCCTCTTCACGTGATAAAGCAGATTCTCTTTCTCAAAAGTTATACAAAAAAGATTTCTTCTTCTAAAATATATTGATTTAAAGTATTTTTATTTGAAGAACTCGTGTTGATGCAATGATGCAATTTGCCTCTTTTATTATGAACATTCAGAAGTAAACGCATATTGCTAATTTTTCAATATGAGTAGGTCTACATAACCGGTTACTCGTTAGAACACATTTCAAATAGGACCTAAACATGAACAGTCAGTTAAAGTATTAGGGAAATAAGTCAACATATTGCAACATTACGAAATGTAAATATCAAATTCAAATGAATACTAGCATTACAGGCTGACGGAAAAAAAAAAAAAAAAAAAAAAAAAGAGAGAATCTCACAAATGGAAGGAACTATGTCAATTGGCATTTTCTCACAGACCAGTGGAAAATAATGTCTTGAGATGATATATATTTGGTTTATTATAAACTTTTCACATACCAGTGAATGCATCCTGAAACTTTGTTATAAACAGCTTGAAATAAGAGATCACCATAAAATATTTTATCTGAGTTGAAGGAATTGATATTGTGGCGTAATCACTCCAGTAAAACTTGCTAATTGATATATATTTTTTTTATTTTGTTAACTTTATTCTTATATCAATTATTTATATATCATGTAACCTGGTTAATAAAACTAACATAATTTTCATCAGAATTTTTTTGATTAATTTTAGGAATATTGATAAGATATGGAAATATAACTTGGGAGCATGTCATAATTTGTCATTAAACTGAATTTGTCAATGATTTCAATGAATTTTTCTTTACGAAAACGTTAGTATTAGGTAAAACGTTGTGATATGAAAATAAAAAATGTCTATATGGCTATGAGATTGTTATTGCGTTTTAATCGAGAAGGATAAAAAATTTAGCATTATCAAACGTCAAGTATCATTATGTAATATTTACACTATACCGAATCGATGGTATAACTCCTTTATCAAATAATTTTGTAACTTCTTTCGACGAGCATATGCCATTTCATCTCAAAATATGATAAAGGAAAACTATTTTTTCTTTTTTTTCACTATAATGTACGTTGTATCAACATCAATGTCATTTCCCCATTCAAACCAGGTACGTTCCGTCGGGATGAAAAAAAAATCTTTTGTGGAAAATTGGAAAATGAGCTTTAACTTTTGTTACTGAGCTGTCTTGTCTTCATCCTATGCAAAGGTTTTTACTGTTTTTATTATCAAAATAGATCATACGGAGATAAGTCTAGTATACTACATTGTAAATAGAATGTCTATTTCTGTTAGAGACGGTACCTCGTAATGTTTATAATCTATATCACTTTCATGTTTATCTAAACTGAAACTTACGTTGTCATCATAATCACGTTCCAAGTTTATTTCTTCATCTGATGTTGTGTTATCAGAAAGTTGTTACGGAGACTTTTTTCTCCTTCCTGCTCGATCTCATGTTTTCGTTCTTTCTAAAGCTGATAACATGTAAGCTCCTTACTGCACTCTCCCTTAGTTATAATTTGGTTGAGCAGGTGGATTTTTCTTCTTTTGAGAGGATGTTTAGTTACGAGCTCTGCAATTAAAAATCAATTCCATTCAATTCTACTTTCCTTTTCTACCAAGGAATATTAAACTTAATTTACGTTTGAGCCCTTGCTTTAATTTCGTTGAGATCCGTCCAACTCAAGTTTTTAGCGTAAAATGTTCATCTCAACTGAATATCCTTTTTAGTATCTTCAAAAAGTTCAGCTTTGTCAATGTGGTCTTACATCCAGCCAGTTATTACAGCCTGGAGATCATTCTAGGGGTATGGTTATTGTATCAGAAAGGTACTTGTCGACATCTTTTCTGGGTATTAGTCGATGTCTGTGAAGCATCCTGCTAATTTCCTGAAGATGGCATCATTTGTAAGTTGTTTCTGCCATCCTTATCAGTCTTAGCATCCAATACTACAAGATTATTTTTTTTTATTATTATTGTTTTGCATCCCCTCTATCCAACCATGCTTTGAAACTTTTAAATTTCACTGGATGAAGGTAATCTTTAACGTACTTCTCTGAATTCAAAGGATATATTTCAATAGCACGAAAACCTGCGGTCTTATTATCAGTCGAAAATTCTGCTTCTAGACACTGCAGAGCATCTTTTTTTTTTTCATTGTTTGATGTATATATGCCGTTGTAGTGCTGAATAATAGTAGGATTTTAAAGGGTCAAGGCAAACAACGTCTACTGGTTTTTATAAATCTGTACGGTGTAGAATTCTTGATGATAATGATATTTTGATTTTATCCCTGATAGTATTGTTTCTGCAGAAATATAGCTAGATGCCCAACCAAAATTAAGTAAAGAGAATGAATATATTCATATATATATATATATATATATATATATATATATATATTACGAAACCTATGAAGAGGTCCTCAAAAATCATATATTGAATCCAATATGAATTTGATACAGCATATTGAGTTTCTAGTAATACTGCATTTCATACCAACGATGATTGCAAATTTTATACCCTTTGATATGATCAAAGGATCTACTATTGATCCATCAGCGCAGCATGATGCTAAAACTGCTATTATTTTTTCCACGTTTGGATCCACTTGTTACTCAAACAGTGTATGTCCCTTTTGTGCTTATTACTTTGTTTTTGATGGGTCAATAGGAAAACCTGTTTCATCACTAACCATGTCATCCAGCAATATTATATAAATAAACAGGTTTAAACAGAGTTTTGTTAAATGCCGAATATATCCACTCTACAGTGTATACATCAATAGAATATATTGTTATTGCACTCATACGGAAAGATTTTTTATGGTTTGAAGAGTCTGTATAAGGTAGAAAACGTAGTCAGAGGAACAAAAAATAAATTTTGAGAGAGAAGATGCTGACACTTAGGGGGAAAAAAATCAGGTATGGGGCAAGAGACAATCAGTATATACCGTTTTTTTTTTTATTTAAGCACCCAGAATTGGCCATTCGGATGGGGCAGAATAAAAGTCCTCTCTCCCCTAGGAATGTGATTAGGGGTTATGGTGTAATACATAGAGTATATCGGGGTTCTTGTGATTCTTTCTTACACCAAGTGGATCTTTCGTCTGCGAGAGAAATGGGAGAAGGGGGGGGGGAACTTTGTATCAGGTACTTCCAAGCTTTAGTGATATTTTTTTATCAATTATAAAAAAAAATAACCCTGGAAGTATGTATATAAGAAATGCTTTGTAATATATAATGGTATTAATGTGAAAAGGACATTCTAACAACAAACCACTATAAAATGATGATTAATTGGGAAGATGAGTATTATGCGGGAGGATTTTTTCTTGCCCCATGAACAATATTCATTTTCTTACCGTATTTTAGTATTCTTACTATAATGCACCAGTTTGTTTTATCTAGTACAAATTAAAATTGTCTGTAATTTTTATCAGTTCCATTTTCTACTTAGGTAATCATATATCTCAGATATAAAGATGATTTACATATCTTTGTGTCCTTCGTCCAACATACGAGAATCATGGAAATATATATATATATATATATATATGTGTGTGTATATATATATGTATATATATGTATATATAGATATATATATATATATATATATACATATATATATATATATATATATATAAATATATATATATGTATATATATATATATATATACATATATATATGTAAATATATATATATATATATATATATATTTATATATATATATATATATATATATATCTAATTCACAGATGGTTCCGTACTCACTTCCCAAGACCAAGAAATAATTGCTTTGGAAATTACTTAATTTTTATTAAGCAGAACCATACCTTTGTTGATAAAGTATGACTATTGTTTTTCTCTATTTACCTCCATTTCACTGAGGTTAATGCCGATAGGAGAGTTTTCCCAGGGAAGCAAATGCACGTTGTAAGAGCACCATTGACTTTGATTGTTTCTTATGACGCAATAATTTAACCGGCATAACTGCCAAGGAAATTTTATGCCTACTAAGAAAACCCACAATTCCAAATCTCATATCCCATTTCTGTTCGCGTTTTGAAAACTTACGAATTTAAATCTTTCTCGAAATGACACCTTTTATTTTAGTTCAAAAACAATATTTATTAATTACAATAGCACTAATAGTTGGCAGTAAACTTATTCTTCTCAGCATTCTTTCTTTGAGACTTATCAATAAAAGATGAATACCGGGACATTAGATTTCTAAATACTGAAATATTAGCACTTATTTTGCGATATCTTTACAAAACGGCAAATATCAAATAACAATACCAATTTTACAGCCCATGGAAGGTTACTGCTCCTTCTGTAAATGGATATAGACCCAGTGTCTCATTAAAGGTCAAGGAATTAGTCGTTTTGTCGATTATTCAACAAGAAAAATATTTAGTTATAGTGGAAGATCAAGAGGGAGACAGAGAATTAGATGGATAGTTAAGGTGAAGGATGATATGGAGAAAATAGGTTAGATGGAAGAGGATGCCTTGACAAAAGGTAACCGACACTTAATCTAGGGATAACACTAGAAAGAAGAACGCATTTCAATGTATATAAGGTCATGATAATGCATATCAAAATGTAACCTGAGCTTTTAGAAATTTAGGTATTATAAAAAAAACAAATAATTTTGAAGCTTCAATCTTGTCATAGGTAGGAAGAACCGAACGACCTAAAGACAAAAAAAAGAAGAAAAGAAACCGATACAGAAATCTGAATTGATATAAAGGTAAAAAGATAAAACAAAGGTTTGTATTCGTAAACAATAACGTAAATAACTGAAAAGTCACCGAATATGTAAGTCAAAGTCATATTTGCGTCTTTACTTATGAAAAACTTCCAGGCGAAAAGATTTTATAACCAGTCTAGCAATCGTGAATATGGAAGTTAAGATACGACTGAACTACATAATAAATTAAGATAAAACGAAAATTAAAAGCTTATCTTTAATAGTTTTCACCTCCCAGACATCCAGCATAGCTTAGAGTTTTCAGAACATTACATTATTCATGAATGGATAATCACATTAGACAAAAGTATGTTAGAAACTGTAACACTTTATATTATTGTTGATCGTTTTATCTGTTCTCCTCTGGAAGGATTAAGAAACATCGACAACATTTCGAGAGGAACGCTTCTCTGGCTATTTTGGTATGGCAATGGAGGTACAGGAATTCATCATAGGAACACAAATGAACAAATACACAAAGTATAGGAAACATAAAGTCTCATATACGAGTGCACACAGTCACACTCATACACACACACACACACACACACACACACATCATAATCATCATCTTCTCTTCCTATTGGCGCAAAGGACCTCAGCTAAATTCCACCAGTCATCTCTATCTTGAGTTTTCAAATTAATGCTCCTCCATTCATCATCTCCTCTGTCTATCAAATCTAGATAGCTGTTCAGCCAACATGTTTCTTGACAGGGCATCGGCAACGGGATTCATTTTCCCAGGGACGTATTAGAGGGTGCAATTATATTCAGCCATGGCGGAGAGATGTCGGTGTTGACGGGTGGACCAGGCGTCAGACTGTCGAGTGAAGGCATGCACCAGAGGTATGTGGTCTGTGTGAATGGCGAAGGGCGTACCTTCTAAGATATGGCGAAAGTGACGGACAGCCAAGTGCACCGCCAGCAATTCTCGATCGAAAGTAAAATAACCCGATTCTGCCTTGGACAGTTTTCTGCTGAAGAAGGCCAATGGGCGGGGCGAGCCTTTGACCACCTGCTCTAGTACTGCACCAATAGCGACGTCGCTGGCATCGGTGGGGAGAAGGAGAGGGGCGTGTGGGATAGGAAAAGTGAGAGCTGCAGCAGTTGTTAGGGCCTTCTTTGCATTGCAGAAGGCTGCTTCTTGAAGGGGACCCCACTTCAGGTCCTTTGGCTTGCCCTTCAGGGAGGCGTAGAGGGGTGCAAGAGTGGCAGCAATGGCTGGCAGAAAACGGTGATAAAAGTTGATCATGTCCAAGAATTCCTGCAGAGCTTTGACGGTCGAGGGCGCGGGGAAGTTCTGAACGGCTACCTTCTCAAGGAGGGGATGGACTCCTTCAGGAGTGATACTGTGCTCTAAGAACGACACTTCGTTGGCGCCAAAGGTACACTTGTCGTACCGGACTAGAAGGCAGTTTTGTTGCCGGCGGTCGAGCATGATGCGCAGGTGACGGAGTATGTCGTCTACATAAAATACACAGAAAGGGAGGTCCCCTAAGATGCCATCCATGAGACGTTGAAACGTTGCCCCAGCATTACGAAGGACAAAACAGGAGTAATTGAAGGTATATATACCAAACGGAGTGGTGATGGCGGTCTTGGGGATGTCTTCTGGGTTCATAGGCACCTGAAAATACCCGTTCAGGAGGTCGAGCGTAGAGAAAACCTTCGCTTTGTGCAGGTAGGAGGTCACGTCGGCAATGTTTGGGAGGGGGTAGTGATCCGGTTCTGTTTGCATGTTCATGCGCCTGTAATCCCCGCACGGACAGAGGGAGCCGTCTTTCTTCAGAACTATGTGTAAGGGTGACGACCATGGGCTGGAGGCCTTTTGGCCAAGGCCCATTTCCTCCATTTCGGTGAACGTCTGTTTGGCGGCTGCCAATCATTCCGGTGCCAGATGTCTGAATTTTGCGAAGACTGGGGGTCCCATCGTCTTGATATGGTGATAAATACCGTGCTTGGTAGGACCAGTGGGCGTTTGGTGAAGTTCTGGACGGAAAACTTCCGGGTACGACGTGAGGAGGTGGGCTTAGGCATCCGTGGGTGCGCTAATGTGGAGAGAGAGGTTAGAGGCGGCGGGTTGAAGAGGTGTCGACAAGTACGAGTTTGCATTGACCAATCATCGGTAGGCGACATCGACCAGAAGGTGGAAATGAGAGAGGAAATCTGCACCGAGGATTGGCATTGTGACGTCAGCAACGAGAAACTTCCAATTGAATTTACCGTTTCCGACTGATAATGTGAGGTTCTCGTAACTGTAGGTGGGTATCGCATATCCGTTGACAGATACCAAGCGGATGTCGGCAGATGTAGACAGACTATGTCATGCCCTGAAGAGTTTCTTTGGCAAAAGAGAACGACAAGCACCCGTGTCTACCAAAAATCGCACGCCCGTTCCTGCATCCTGTAAAAAGAAAAGATTAGAAACACGGGAGGCCACCGCCACAAGCGATGGCCTACTTACACGTTTTTGAACACTGACAATCCTTGGCACATTTCTTCGCGGTTGCCCTTAATCTGAAGTGGTAGTAGCAAAACTGCGGCGGATGGGAGGTAGTAAGTGGCTGTAGAAGTCGTTCGTTGGGGCACGAGCGATTGTTGGGTGGTGGGTGGCTTTGTCGCCGCTTCGGCACGTCACGGGGTAGGCGTGTATGTCCTATGGCATTCATGTCAGCTTCGGTTGACGTTGAATAGGCATCCTCGTCGTCAGGGGTGGAGTCGTTGATGGAGGTCTTGACGTGGCTGTCCATAAGGGTGTCGGCTTTGGTCATCAAGTCCTTTATGGGTAAACTATCGACATCGGGTATGGCAGCGCGTAAAGGTTCGGGTAAACGGCGTATCCAAAGGGCACGAAGTAGGTTCACCTCACGAGGAGAGCCGTCTGCGGCAGGTTGAAGGCGAGCGATGCTGGTCATTTCCCTAAGGGCAAGCGAAGCCCTTTGGTCCCCTAACGGTTGTTGCAAGAGCTGAAAAAGCTTTGCTAAATGGGCGGCTGGCGACGGCGAGTACTGCTGCAGAAGGTATGTTTTGAGGGCGTCATATGCTATTGGGGTGTCTCCTTGTTCACAAAGCCAGTCGGATATTTCTGGTAAGGTGTCCTTGGGTATCGCCGCGAGAACATAATCCGCTTTGGTGGTTGAGCGAGTCACTCCCCTGATACAAAACTGGACTTCTGCACGCTGAAACCAAGCAAACGCCTCTCCGGTGGCAAACGATGAAAGTTTGAATGGAGCGGCCACAGCACCAACTGCCGTAGAGTCCGCCATAGTACCAACGATGAAGGGGCGAGGGGGGTGGGGGTGGAAGGCAGTGGGAGCGAGTCGACTTCCGGGGTCACCAATGTGACGGGCCGAGAGAGGGTTTTGAACTCAAAGGCAGGATGCAATCAACTGAATTGTTTATTAAGGAACACTCTCCTTTATATACAAAACCTCAAGGCAACAGGACATAACATTTTCGAGAGACAGACAATGTTACAGAGCAAAACCAGAGACATGATCATTCAGGTTCTTTTTAGTGCGAGGGAAGAGCGCAGATACAAGCATAATATATACAAAATAATTATGTACAATTGTGTGACACACGGTTGGTACAATATGTTCCTCTCTTCATTGTTTTAGTTTTTAACACCAGTTTACTTACATTTAATAAATAAATTTTACTTTAAAAATCGTGTGTCATGGTTTATCCTTTATAGAATATTCCATTTCGCATATGTTTGCACATATATGAATGCAACAATCGTTAATTTATTTTTGTAATATCTCAGACATGGTAACATATATCCTTTTGTCATAGATATTGTCAGCATGGGAAGAATAGAATAATGAAAGCCAGTACTGCTCCTCCTATCACTTGTCGAGACAAACTGGGATTTGTTACCGATTAGCCAGCACATGGGCACTGCAGTTTCCTAACTTGATAACCGCCTTTCTTTTCCCTTCTTGAATAAATTCTTCCCCATGGTTATTTTCTGCAGCGTGTGAAGGGCCTCATTGATTTGCATTGATTTCTAAACCACACGGTTGCAAACCCATGGTTTTAGCGCGCTCGTGTGAACCAGGCCTAAATGTAGTCATGAAGAACATTCACGAAGTGACTGTAATCACGTGTCAGCACAAAATAATAAATGAAAAAACTTGAATGCATTTTCCATGTTATTCTGAAAGCGATTAAAGGTTGTAGGTTGGCCAGGGCGCTAGTCAACCATTGAGATACTACTGCTAGAGAGTTTTGGGATCTTTTAACTGGCCAGACAGTACTACATAGGATCTTTCTCTCTGGTTACGGTTCATTATCCCTTTGTCTATATACACACACCCACACACCGAATAGTTTAGCCTATTCCTTACATATTCTACTCTACCCTCATACACCAGGCCGCATTGAGATAACCAAACAGCTCTTCTTCACCCAAGTGGTTGCTGCACTGAAATTATTCAGTGGCCACTTTCCTTTTGGTAAGGGTAGAAGAGACTCTATAGCTATGGTAAGCAGGTCATCTAGGAAATGGACACTCCAATTCAAACCATTGTTCTCTTGCATGAGGGGACACTCGGGCACACTATTCTATCTTATTTCTCTTCCTCTTTTTTTGTTAAAGTTTTTTGTAGTTTATAGAGAAGATATTTGTTTTAGGGTTGTTGCTCTTCTTGAAATATTTAATTTTTCCTTGTTTCCTTTCCTTATTGGGCTATTTTCCTGGTTGGACCCCCTAGGCTTATAGCAGCCTACTTTTCCAAGTAGGGTAACAAGTAATAATAATAATAATAATAATAATAATAATAATAATAATAATAATAATAATAATAATAATAATAATAATAATATCTGGACGACATTCCGTCCGGAAAAAACGGATCGTTGAATGCCTCCAAGAAATTGTCTATTTATATTATATATATATATACATATATATATATATATATATATATATAGTACTGTATATATGTGTGCATATTCTTGTTCCTAGTAAAAGATTTCAACTTCAACTTCAACTAGAATTTTATTCTTCTGCCCGAAATCACATAAAAAAAATGTCAGTGTACCGATTTGAGCATGATTAAATCTGGAATAATTCAGATCAATAAAGTCATTTGTTTAAAACAAAACTAAATTTCATGCTCTTATGTAGCGGTAACTTAAAAAAAAAAAAAAAAAATTATTAATAGTCTGTTACAAATCTGTGAAGACTCACAAATTCACTAAGCCTGAATAACGGGAAAACCTCCAAATATCTTTTGGGGAAGTCTTTTGCGATGAGGAAAAGTACCAAGATTTTTCTGCAACATTGCTAGAAGAACTTTTAAGGGTTCTTGAGCCCATGCTTCGTCGTCTGTTTCCAATTCCAATATCTGTGTATGTTAAATGGATTTTTCTTAATCTTCTGATATCTTCTGTTGGATATTTAGTGGTATTAGTAGGTGATATCTTCCAATGTGATGGCCTATTGGAAACGTTCCTGCCTGACGCTCGCGAGACATGTGTTCAAGTAACAATCAAACTTGTAAGTTTCCTTAGTGTCTGTAACCTCTCCATCCTTATGAGCTAAATATGGGCGGTTTTAGGCAGCTTCTAAGTCCACCAGCCGAGTCATCAACAACCATTGCCTGTCCCTCCCTGGTCCAGCTTGGGTGGAGATGGAGCTTGGGCAATGATCATATGTATATATCGTCAGTCTCTAGGGCATTGTAACTGTCCCTCGCCCCTGCCATTCATGAGCGGTTTTTAAACATTTAAAAAGATCATTTTACTCCTTATTTTTTCTAGGCAAATGTAAGACAACATCTCTTAACGCGTTTATAAATCTAAAGAGATGAATTGTTTACCAACAAAGAGTTGCTCCTTTGCCAAATGTATAGAGATCACACATTTTTTCCATAAACTTGTGTGTGAGAATATATATATATATATATATATATATATGTATATATATATATATATATATATATATATGTTTTATAGAGTCAGCCCTCGCTCTTTGCTAATACTTGCTGTTCTATGATGGGATAATTCCTAACCTAACAACTTGCTACCCATTACCGAAAGCATTCCTCCTAAACATTCGGGGTAAAGAAGACTGGGTCTCCATTGATCGTCTAAAACCTGCTTATCTTCTGCCATAGGACCCGCCTACAGTTCGCTTCTCTAGATCAGGGCGCCCTATTTAACATGTACAGTATGTCGTTTTTAGGTGGGGAGCCATGTACCAACCGTGTTTCAAACAATTGTACAGTACACTCGAAATAGAAAATAAATAAATTGAATGATAAATCAGAGTACAGAATATACAAGTACTAAAGTTACCCCAAAAAAAAAAAAATTCAATTTGGCAAAACTGTAGATTCATACATACGTTATGTACGCATCTACTGCAGAAACTTGCCTCTGCGTTAAGGAAATAAAGCAAGATTTAAACTTTAGTTACAAAAACTGTATTTTATATGTACACTCAAAATATAAATATTTAATTGATAGATCAAATACAGTATATCATATACAGGTACTGAAGGTTCCAAAATATTATTCAAATTATCAAAACTATATATTCGTACACCACAGTAATTGCTGACATGTGAGTCTATGTTAAGGTAAATTTTAAGCTGATAACAAACAAGATTTTAACAAATTAGCTATGTACACTTTACAGTAACTACAGAACATAAAAATTTGAAATATGAAATGCCCATAATCTTATCAGTTTTATCCATATTCCATACTCGTTCAGTTTTGTACCCCGTATTTACATTGAGCTTTTGAAGCTTGTCCGGGAAACAGATCTCTACCTCTTGGTCCAGAGAAGATGGCTCCCCATTAATTTTCCATTTTTTTTCCAAATAAACACTATTTAAACTTACCAAACCATCCTTTGGTGGCTTGGTAAGACGTCTGTGGGGTTGCGGCATCCTAGCTTGTAAACAGCATAGAATCATCTTCCATGAAATGGCAGTGTAGAGCCTTGCCCTTCTCCCGCATAGTGAGGGAGTCAGTGGCGATCCCCTTTCGACGCTGGTCTTTGACTCCCCTGCCTCCCCCCCAAAAAAAAGGACATTCTCCGTCTTAAACATGCCATTTTCGCTCACCCTGGACACAACCTTCTCACTACAAGGGCCACTTGCACCTACGGCAGCGCGAATCTTAACAACAATCTACTTAATGTACCTCATGTTACTCTCGTTCGCACCAAAAACTCTCCCAACGGGTGCGTGTTTCATCCCTTCCTTACACTTATCAAAGCTTTACGCTGCTCTTGAAGGTTTATGACCTTTTGCCATTTAGTAGACCTTCTAAAGTCGAAGCATCTTGCTTCGGGACCGTCCTTGATCTTGAAACAAATGCAAGGCATAATTCTGACAAAATGCATTAAGATGAAGCAGGAGATGTACACACGAGGATATACGAAGCAAGAGTGAGGCTGAGTCACCGAGAGATGGACTGTTATGCTGGGCGGAGAAGGAAGTGGTGCAGAGTGAGCAGGGTGCAAGGGGTGTGGTTGATTTGAAATCATCGTACCATGAGAGTACTTATCGCGGATCCGCAAATGTGTGATTTTTTATTTAATAGGCTATACGATTCTCTGTTGGAATGACCGAAATCGCAAAGAATGAACCAATGAAAAGAGAGGGCTGACTATATATACAACAAAAAATGCAGCCGTTTCTAGTTCACTCCAGGACAAAGGTCTCAAATATGTTCTTATTCAAGTTTGGGGTTTAACCAATTTTCATTACCACGCTTGCCACTGTGGATTGGTGATGGTGAGAGACTATAATCTTATCGCTGACAGCAAGTATAGGTGGCCAAGGCTTGTACAGGTTTCCTGATCAAGGTAATACACAAACCGTCTGTGTGTGTGTTTGTGTATATATTTATGTGTGGTATAGGATCGTAAGTGTTTAATAGTTTAATTGTTTATTAATATACACATTATATGGCTACACAATGGCTCTAAGATAAGCTATTAAGATACTGATGTAATTTACTATGGTAAGACAAAAAATCAATGACCTTGATTTCATCTTTGCAAGACTGAGGGGAAGTTATAATTACCGATCAAAAGGAAATATTGACGAGTCATTTAGAAAACGGTGATTTCATTAGGACCTTTAACCCATTTTTAATAATTTTACCTTATTCTTCAATGGATGTTCAGATTTTAAAAAGTTTAATGCAGGTTGTGATTCGAACATTTCCATAATGTTTTAACCATTTACTATATGAAAGGTATCTGTAATCGTTTTCCTCGCCGGTGGTTGATACTCAACAAATAAATAGAAAAAAAGTGGATGCGTTATGTAAGCACAAAGGGAGAGAATTATTTGCATTTCACATACAAAAATAAAACTGTAACAGAAATCTATCTTAATAGACTTTGTCTCACTTGCTATCCTTAACAAAGTCATATGATGGACTTGAAGCTTCCTAGTAATTGGGTTTAATCATTCATAGAAATCTAGTAATCCCTGAATCTTCCTAAACAATCTTCAATATCTCACAAATAAATTCACCAATTATGACCAACGGATACTTTTGCGTACTAATGTTATTCTTAAACGCCTATAAATAGTTTCGATGAGCTTTTGAATGCTTGCATTTCACCATGAAATGGTCGAACAATTGAGCAATATCATGAGAGAAACGGAAGATTTCTTTCTTTTTTTTTTCTTTTTTATCATATTCCCGACTTCTAGCCAGTACTCTTAGAGATATTATTTAAAAGCTTTTCCTTTTTATATAATTTTCCTACCAAACACAAGTTCTGAGAGAGAGAGAGAGAGAGAGAGAGAGAGAGAGAGAGAGAGAGAGCTCAAATGCCATCTGGTGTTGCCCAACGAATGGAATGTTCCCACACCTATTATAAAAGACACATAAGCTCCTTTAAAAAATCGCGACGCCTCAACAAATGATCGGATTCACTCTGCATGAATAACTCGGGATCCAAAAACCCTATAAAGTTGTTTACCATATCCAGATTTTTTTGGATGGTGTCGATATATTCATAAGCTGAAGTCTTAACATAAAAGGAATAAAGTTGATAAAGTATTGAAGAATATTATCTAAATGTGCAATTGTGTGTCTTGTTTCATGCGAGTGAAGCTCTCTTGATTTGAAGATGAAATGTCCCAGAATGGTAGCAATTGCATTCGTGAATAATGTATATTATACTGATTCATGAGTATCTGAGAATCATTCTTTTACTTAAGAGTGAATGACATATTCAAACAAATATCGAGAACAACAAAAAAGTTTTCTTATCTTTTATCAAATAATCACCGAATGTTTTCTTATATTACCAGGAATGTATTACTGTACTAGGTTAATCTTCAACATACCAATTCATCAGTCTCATACAAACATGAAAGGATAAATAGAATAACGCAAACATTAGGTAACGTAGAAGCAAAATATGAAAAAACGAAAATAAAAAATTCCCCTACATATGGGAAAGGTAAAATAATCATACATGCAATGATAAAAAAAAGCCACGTCTTCAATAAATATGAGAGTGATATCAAACTGTAGTAAAGACCTAAAAGAAAAAACAGCATCAAAGAAGAGAGTTGAGAGTCCAGGAACAGATCATTTCTAGTAACTAGAAAGATGGTCTGAGAGAGAACGATGAATTACTAATAAATCACAGGACAACCTTTTAGATCGATGGATACCTTCGGGTGATTACAGAATAGTCCTTGAAGATATCCTTTTGTAAATGCTGTGAATGATCTTCAAAAGTGCGCTGTATATCTCTTAAGTTTTTATCTAATATAGCAACTGATAGGCATACATACATACATACATACATACATACATACATACGAATTGTAAATGTTTGTCAATTTAGTGCAATGTTATGTATAAACAGAATTAACCGTGTGCAAATATATATATATATATATATATATATACACACACACATATATATATATATATATATATATAAACGGGTTTACTGTCAAATCGATTAATTTTTGTGTTTTAGAATATTCAAGCTAATTCAAGTATGTAAAGATAAAATTTTTCTTTAACATTTATTATTCTCTTATTTTATCTCTAGTTCAACTAACGTGGTAATTTTTCTCTTACCCATACTATGGAACACCGTGGAAGGTCATCAGATAATGTAGTTAAGTTGAAAAAGAAAAATATTAATGTAATAGCATTAAACAGTGAAAATATTAGTCAGGTAAAGAGGAAATCATATGATTTGATATTGCAAGCTTATCAAACATAATGATTGAAATGCATTTATTCTTTTGTTGATGGCATATCTTATCTTGTGTATTATTATTTTTTTATTATTACTTTTAGTTGAATTATTTGTGAACTGATGAAATAATCTATATAAACACAATACTTATTTTTAGAATTTGTTATTGTAATTTTACCTTCTGATTATATGTGTGTATATATATATATATATATATATATATATATATAAAAATATATATTTGTTTTCAGTCACACTCAGCAGCATATCGAGACGTATAACTACTCGGTCTCTCCTTGTAACTCGGATAGAAGAGAGGAAGCCGTCATACCATGATGCAAGTGGCTGCATGAGTGTTTACATATCTTCTTTATTATGTACCGTCATTATTGTTAAAAATCTACAGGTTAACCTTAATAAACACAGTGCCGCAAAACCAACTCAATTTCCATTCTTTTAAATGAAGCACCTTTTCCCTGAAATTTCTCAAATGTTTTATTGTCTATCTCCTCCTGTGTGTCTTCTTATTAATCTGATGCACAATAAATCTTCCCGGCTTAAGCAGAAAATCCTTTATTTTTCTTTAAAAGCTCAGTTCTAGTCTCGAATAAATGAAGTCTTTAGAAGTCTCAAGTAACAATAGTCATAGTTCTCTCTCTCTCTCTCTCTCTCTCTCTCTCTCTCTCTCTCTCTCTCTCATGCATCATTTCCTTTGTGGTCTTGAAGTTGACTTTGGTGTACTTTAAAGTTGGAGACGGAATTAGAAGGGTAATTCACAGACCCCAATATCCCCCAAGTTCTGCTCTTAGGTCTAATTGCAACTAACACGATAACCGTCTCGGTAATTCCTGGACAAAGTCACCCGGTTTCTCTTCATATCTCTGCGAAGTTACCAAATAGACGAGACGACATAGCATTACAATTTCGTGATTGGATCTCTGGATTTCATTCTGCTGTATTCGATTTCAGGAAAAAGGTTAAAAAGAAAACAATGCTGATACAGTATATATTACGGTCATTTTGGAAAATTGGTCATTTTACAAAATGCCCGGCCATTATGCAAAAACACCTCATTCATGGTCACTTTTCAAAATGACATAAATATCTAACATTTTGCAAAAGGGCCAAGATTTTGGTCCATTTATAAAATCCTCACTATCGTCCTTGGTAAGGTTACCAAATGTCTAATCAGCAAGTAGCTACCCTAACCTACTTGCTGATTGGAAATTTTTTAACCTTACCAACGATGATACTAGTAATTTTGTAAATGGACCAAAATCTTGGCACTTTTGCAAACTCTCGAGATATTTAGGTCGTTTTGCAATATGACCATGAATTTGATCTTTTTGCATAATGGCTGGGCATTTTGTAAAATGACCAATTTTCCAAAATTACCTTAATATATATATATATATATATATATATATATATATATCATCAAAATCATCCACTGCATAACGAAGGCCTGACGCATGTCCTTCAACTTACGTCTGTTTATGGTGTTATCATGTTAGTGACCCATTAGTAAATGTTCATAATGCAGTCGAAACTAGAAAATTAGAGCATCAGCACTTTGAGAGACATTTGACAACTGACTATAAGAAACTAAAAGAGATTGGAAAATATATCTATGACGAAGGTATCAAAACATGGTTCAGGAGGTCGATACACAAACAACGACTTTCTTATGATCGGGTATCTGGGTATCATAGCAACACTTATGAGAGATGTCACTTTCGAAAAGCTGTTGTCACATTACCTGGATCATTATCATTTGGCACTGTTTGACAATAATGGTGACATGGAATTGTAGGTTACATTTGGAAAATCTAATCAGAAACCTCCAAATGCAATCATCCTTGATGCATATCCCTACTCTAGAGAGTGGCCTGACAGTAACGAAAATTATAAGATGCCGAAGCAGTTTCTATGCTGCACATTGTATTTGACCGCCATTACAAAATAAGCACTTAAGTCTTGCTGTAGATCTGCATGACATATGGAAGTTAACCGTGTCTGTTACTTCACTGAGATGTGCCACAATATTGAAAAAAATTTTGATTTCAATATAAGAAGGGTTAAAAAATATGGCTGTTTAACCGAGCAAAAAGAATACGAAAACGACTTTTAATTTTGTTTTCTGACGTTTCAAGGATCTGTAATGAATTAAGAGGTAATTGAAACGATTAAAATGTTACTAATCTATACACCAGAAGGAATTAACGCAATAGGAAAGGTGCTGATGGGAAATTAGAACATCAATTTTTTGCTATTGGTATTTCTTTATTACATCTTCCATTATACTGTTATTATACTGCCTAGATATACAAAGGTATTTGTTGGTTTTATCGTTGTTCCGTCCATTATGTTGTTGTAATTTGGAGGTTCCATTTTTTTATGCTACCACCACTTCCGTTCTTTCTATGTTGATTTTTAGTCCCACTTTCTCACTCTCTATTTTATCGTGTAAGAAAGTGTTTGCAGTTTCTCCTCTGAGTCAGCTATTATCACAGTGTCATCTGCAAATCTAATATTATTTATATTTCCTCCTCTAACTCTTATTCCTTCCATTCTTGATATATTTCTCTGTATGATTACTCAGTGTAAATAAGCTTTACTTCCATAGTAAAAATTTCTAAATGCTTTCAACAAATGATCTTTACAGCAGACAGCCTCAGTTCTTTCCATCTCCAATCTCTATAATACTATTACATACTTTTCTCGATATGTGACAACAATAGCATTTCTTTTTACATTAATACTGTCAAGAAATAATGTTTGGGTATTAGATAACATTTTCTGGTAAGATTCTTAATTTTCTTATCGTCCCTTTCACGTATCGAGGATTATGTTGTTCCTCTTATAAGTGCAAATTGGTAATGGATAGATAAGTGATAAATAATCGATTATTTCTCTTCTTTCAAATGACATTATAAGGAAAATGAGGGGAAAAGAAAAATGGCCTACAGGGAAAGTTTTCGGGAGGGAACTAATCAACCAAATGTATAAGATAACTGGTACCCTCCCTGTGGCATCATTCTCTGTCACCGTAGTATTCACTTCAGATAAGGCTCTTTTGTAGTTTGACCTATTTATAAAAGCAGGAAAACACCATTGCGTTACTTTATGCCTCCTATATTTTCCTTATCCCTTCATAAAAACAGATAGTTTGATAGGGCATGAGTGGTAGAAAAGAGTATTAATGTTATCCAATAGGAAATGGATATGTTCAACCTAAAAAACACCCGTAACATTTTATAGGTATATATGGATTTATTGATGAACTGAAGCTAAATGAAAAATATTAAACGAATAGGTTATTCCCTTATCTATAGGAAATTTTTATTAAATACATAATGCATTAAAGTAGATTGACAAAATATACGAAAATCGAGGCTAATAAGAAACATATTTACAAAAATATATTTGTTACCTATCAGTATGAATGTAATATTGGAAATCCTTAGCGAATTCTGGATTACAATATTTTAAATTTTATTGTTTATTTTTCATGGGTATTTCGAACTTGATTCATAATCAGTAAACCAAAATAGATTGAAGTGTTGTACTATAACAATATCAACTCCATTTGTGAAATTGCAAAAAACAGATAATCAAACTTTATTTTTTATCCTTAACTAATGAGAGTTATATGGATAAGAAAATTACATATTAGATATGGTATTAATATACTATTTTCCTTTAGTAACGGTAGAACTATGCGACTGGGAAAATGAATGTCTACTCACTTTTAGAAGAAAAATGAGTGAGAAGACATATATTGCACCCTTCAAAATACAAAATAACGAGCTATTATAACTATTTCTACCAAACGATTTACTCGCGAAATAGGGATAGTTAATTTCTTTGAGAAAATTATAAAGAAGAGATATTCAATGAAATGGAAATATATCTTGAAGGACATTGGATTGAAGATCATACAATGTTGATCTACATTATAGAAGTAAATGTCAACATTTCCTGAAAGGAGGTTGAATAGTTACACCTCTCTTCTTGGTGTTCTCATTAGGGTTATGAAGTAAAAAAGTATTTTTGTTGAATATTTACTAATTAAGGAAAAATATTACTTTTCACTCAGCTAAAAGAGAACTAAAAACCACTTAATGTTTTTGTGAAAATCACCCCAGCAACTGATATCTTTTCATGGAAATTTCTGCGTTAATAATTAGGCTGAAAATTAATCTATATAAAATGCAACTATTAATCTAGCACTACTGAAACAACTATATACCCAAGTATGAAATTAACGCGATTCAAACACACAATAATTTGTTTGGTTTAACCTTTATGTATTTTTACTTATTTTTTTTATTTTATTTATTTATCTATTTTTTTTTTTTTGTATCCTCAAAAGAGCGACTCTTCCTTTCCCATTGCCTCCTACATCATGGGATTAATAAACTTATATAGATAGTTATTTATGATATAGGGAACGCAATTCTCTCCTTTATTGTTACTATTTTATCCTCTTTTTTATCTAAATACCCAGAATAGCTCTCTTGTTTTACTTATAGAAGTTCCAGTGCAGCTTTATGAGGACAGTAATATCGTTAAAAGTTGTTACCAATATTTGATATTGAAATTATATTTTTATCCGGTTTATTGCATCATTCATCGGCTGATACACAAAATATAACATTCTAATAAAAGGTTATGAATTCATATAGGAATGTTTTGGAATGCAATTTCTGTTGACGGAAAATCCCGGATCATTAGATAATACCAATTCAATTCGAAAGGTTTTTGTCCTTGGTATATATCTATCTATCTATCTATCTATCTATCTATCTATATATATATATATATATATATATGTATATATATATATGTATATATATATATATATATATATATAAAGAGAGAGAGAGAGAGAGAGAGAGAGAGAGAGAGAGAGAGAGAATGCTTATATCATTAGAATAAAGACGGTTATAACTATATGAACGAATGTAAAAAAAAAAAAAAAAATATCATGCTATTTCTTTCCTCATTAACGTTGATATACATTGAGTGTTTGTTGAAAGAGATGCAAGATTTTTTGAAATCATTAGCAGGTTATGTTCAATGAAAAAAAAGGGTTTGAATCCGGAATGTGCTGCTCCATTTTCCCCAATTACGTGATCAAATTATGAAACGCCTAGAAATAGTATATTTTCCAGAAGGGTCTCTTCACCATGATTTATAAGTGCGAAATTGCGTCGAGAACAAATTAGTTATTATTGTATGATTATACAATTGTATTTTTCCATGCAATACGTGCTCACCTGAATAGAACTCTCTTGGTACACATAACACCTTTATCTAGTATTAATGCAAATTTTGAAGAGATTAAAGGGATCCAGGAATTACTGTGTGATAAATAAATCTACCAGAAAGCTAAGAAAAACAGAAGTAAATTTTCTTCTTTAATGTTCTGTTAATTTGGAGTCTTCCTTGGCTCCATGTCAAGATGATATAGTTATGATATTGTGCCTCTGTCACCTAAAATAGATTATGTCAGTAGTTCACCCTCATTACCTTTGCCCAAGTATGAGAGTTTTGTCAACAATTATAGCATAAGTTAATTTTATAACTTCGGTGGTTTAAGTACAATACAGATGTGGATTTCGAGTCGAGATCCTCATAATGGAAAATAATTCACAGGAAAAGTCAGCATTAGAGAACTACTTGAGCCTTAGTTTACCAGAACGTCAAAAAAAAAAGAAGAAAAAAAAAAATTAGTTAATGTAATTGCCCTATATGCTGGATGCACAAAATCTAAAATGATTTTGTGGAACATAAATAAAACCCGAATTTTAAACTGCAATTTAAGAAGCAACTTTTAATCAACCTTGGTTATAAACATTATAATAATTATTAAGTTTCTTAGCTTTATGCATGATGTACATAATTATAGATATTTCCATCATACCTATGAAGAAATATTGCTACCTCACACACACACACACACAGAGAGAGAGAGAGAGAGAGAGAGAGAGAGAGAGAGAGAGAGAGAGTTAACCATTTGTTTAAACATTTACTCTTTCATTTGTAGTTTTCATATAAATGCTATCCGGGAATACTGCCCTTTTAGCATTGCAAATTACATAATAGAAAATTCTCCATATAGATCATCCAAAAGAAAAGAAAGAACCTTTTGCGGGTATTCCATGTGAATATACTTGCTGAAGGCTTTTGCCTTTCAAGATATTGAAATTCAGTTATTCAAATGATTTACATAAAATGTCACTCAGAGAGAGAGAGAGAGAGAGAGAGAGAGAGAGAGAGAGAGAGAGAGAGAATAAGTTAAGGTGGAGGTATTATGGTGATATCTAAAAAAATACATGCATACTTCATAATAGGTCTTTAGTATAGAGGGAGAGAGATAAATTTTGGAATTTTGGCTAAGTAAATCTCTGAGCCAAGGTCTTAAGATGACGTGATTTAGAAGCATATATATTTTCACTTCGGCTAATGACTTAATACTTTAATGAATAGTGAAACTACGCTAAAACTGAAAGACTAGAATAGCTGTTAATCTCTACATTATTCACTATGTTATTTAAGTCTATATTGTGTTTTATATTTGAGTCCGAGATGGTGCCAACTGAAAGATTGAGGGTATTAGCAAGGTGCTTAGATAATTCAAATGCTGCTTAACCTACAGAATTGATCATTGGCATAGCGGGATAATGTGGGATATGGCTCATGTACAAATTAACAGAACTTCAAGGCTTGTCAGTTTTGGCGTAGTTTCACTATTCACTAAACTACCATTTGATGACGTCTTTGGAATATCTATCTCAAACCTTAAATATAAGGAAATTGAAGTTATCATTTTCCAACAGAACCATGATAGAATTAATTAAACTTTGTATAAATTATTATAAAATTGAATTTAATTGAAAATTTAAGCACACACTTTTGGTATGGCCATGGGAAACCCCCTATCTCCAGTACTTAGCAATATATGTATGGTGGGATTTTTTAAAAGAAGAATTCTAACAAATATTATACCTAATAACGTGAAAAGGTTTCGTTATATTGAAGAAATTTATGTTTTGCCATGAAATTAAGATTTTGAGATTTTTATTCATACATTTTCTTATGCACCTGGAGAATAATTGTATGTTATATTTTTTAGACTATCGTATATATGATGTAAAGATAGATTCAAGTTTGGTGTATATATAATGACAACGAATATCTATGAATATGGACATTACTACTCAAATCATAGTAAGAAAATTAACACATCTGTATTCACTTCTATGATTATATAACGCTACGAGTTTCCAGCCTTGAGTATATTGGTGAGGAAATAAACGAGAATAGGAGTATAGACAAAAAATTTATTTTTATGATTTCTTATGAACAAAAAATATTCATTATTGAGGGTAACTGACCAAATAATAGTAACAACAACTTTAGTTGTAAAACCAAAAAACGCCCCCCTCATGTCCCTATCATCTTATAAAGTCAGTTGACCATCATAATGACCATGGCTAAATTAGATTAGTGCTGTTGTATATTATAGTCATTATAATCATACACTAATTTTGTTATAAGAAAAAACCATGCAAATCAACGTTAACTGACTTTAGCTGAAATTGCATTTCTTGGCCAGGACACCAGACATCCGTTGAGATACTACTACTAGAGAGTTATGAGGGTCTTTTCACTGGCCAGACAGTATTGCAATGGATCCGCTTCTGTGGTTACCGTTCATTTCCCTTTGCCTACACATACCCCGAATAGTCTGGCCTATTCTTTACATATTCTTTTCCGTCTCCATACACCTAACAATAATAATATTACCAAAAAAAAAAAAAAAAAAAAAAAAAAAAAAAAAAAAAAAAAAAGGATTCGCCTAAGGGATTAACTACTGCACTGTAATTGTTCGGTGGCTACACTCTTTAGCTATGGTAAACAGCTCTTCTAGGCGAAGGACACTTCACATTGAAAACATTGTTCTTTAGTCTTGGGTAATACCATAGCCTCTGTACCATGGTACACTTGGGCACACTATTCTATCTTATTTCTCTTCCTCTTATTCTGTTAAGTTCCTATAGTTTATATAGAAAATTTTTATTTTAATGTTAGTGGTGTCCTTGAAATATTTTATTCTACCTTTTTTCCTTTCGTCACTGGGTTATTTTCCCTGTTTGGGCCCCTGGGCTTATAGCATCCTGCTTTTCCAACGAGGGTGGTAGCTTAGCAACTAATAATAATAATAATAATAATAATAATAATAATAATAATAATAAGAAGAAGAAGAAGAAGAAGAAGAAGAAGAACCATATAAGTAATGTAATGCAGCAGAACCCCTTTACAATTAGACTGGTCAGCCCATGCGTTTCATCCATTTTGACTCTGCAGTAGTTGCTGAAAAGAACTATTATCCTTTGAAAAAAATGATTAATAACATACACTTCTCAGACAAAGTATGACTGTGTTAGTTGTAGTTGTGAAATTCACTTGAAATCTGCATCTATTACGAAACATAAAACTAAGAAGGAAAATCAACAATTTGGGATGCATAAATTTCGTCTAGTGCTACAAATCCCAGAATATTTTTTGAGAGTCGATCATGATCCCCAATAACAAAGAGCACATATTCAACACATAACCTATATTCGTTATCAAAGGTTACCCCAGAGAGTAAAAAAAGAAAACATAAAAGTAATTACTACTTTTACATTTCAGCTTGTGACTCGAGGGTTAGCTCTTTGTACAGAAAATTTGTAATTCGTAATTTGCTTAAAATACCTGAACAGAAAAACTCATCTGTAGCATATTGAACCACATACTAGTATTGTGCAATTCACCTCGATCCCGAAGGGACTTTCACAATTATATTTTGCTGTTTTGTTTAGTTGCACTTCTACAGGATTCATCGAAGACTTTCTAGGTTACGTTAGAATATCAATTTTAAAGATCATAGAATAACTCTTTGATATTCTGCTTTCTAAAACAACACTTATTCTCTTCTGTTCCATCCAAATCCCTGAAAACATGTTTAGTATTTCCAGAAGTTATTGATAAACTACTAAAGCCTCAAGTTTTCCCCTTTTACTGAAGTATCATAAAAACATAAAAGGAAACGTATTAAGAACACCAATAACATCTGGTACAAGGGATTTTCCTCTCGTTATGTCAGAAATTACATCTTGCTGTAAACATATCGCCATAAGATGTTTTCCTTACAATATCTTATGAATGTTTCCTGTCTGGTTGAACAAACGAAAGAAGTGTTGCTAACTTTACTTAAACTAATTTTACTAGATTTTTAGCAATCGATAAGATACACAAACTGGTAGCTTGTAAATATGAAAATAAACTTATGGCTCTCTCTCTCTCTCTCTCTCTCTCTCTCTCTCTCTCTCTCTCTCTCATGTATTTATTAACATATTGTCATGGGATTCCAGTTATATGAATCATACTTTGCTTCTGTCCAACTGTAATGGAATGTCAAATACAAATCTTCAATAATTATCCTTGTCAGTTTTATAGCTTAAAAAAAAACCAAATATTTGTTTGACCAATTTCATGTGTTATGCCTCTGTACTCAAAGTCCATTTGTTCTCAAGACTTTGGTTGTTCTAAGATTATTCTTTCGGTCGCCATTGTTCTTTGTTCTCCGATGGTTTTGTTTGTTCAGGCCTCGCTCCAACCTACGCATTGTTCCAATGACAGAATATTTCACATTTCTCTTGGGAAGAGATGTTCTTTCTATTCCGATAGATATTTTGGAAGCGGGAAACCAATAATTAATGAAAAAGTTTGGTGTCCAAAAAGTCATGAGTCTGCTATCATGACTGATGGTTGACATATAGTATTCTAAAATTTCATAAAGTTCCTTGAAAAGTCCTATCGTGTATGTATCGTGCAACATCAGCCATTGTCATATATGCAAATAAATGAATATATAGACTGATGGATAGATTTTTAGACATAAATATTATTATACGCTATTGTAAAAGAAATATATAAATATATATTAAATAATAAGAAGAATTGAGAAAAGTAAAAGAAAGTCCCAGGTTACTTGATTATAAAAATATGAATCACATGGGTATAACGAAAATGTCACCTGAAATATTTTCATGAAAAATGTGCTTTACATCATTTGACATCTAAACATTCCTAATAAACACTAATAAATACATTGTTTGAGACTGTGATACATGTTAGCAATTATCATAATGCTAAGGGGCTTAGATAAGAATATTAAGATAAACATGTCTATCTTTTTTTCATTAACCTTGAGGTAAAATGTGCAAGTAAAAGTAAAAAATTAAACAATATGAATTCTCTGAATGGTATATAAGGATTAAGGAGATATGAAATCCCAAGCTCTGGCAAGATTGTTGACATAGGGAAAACAGTAAGTCCTTAGGAATTGAGGTCCAAGAATCAAGCGGAAAGGATTGATGAAGGGTAGTCCATCTGAAGCGTTTCTGAAGCTGGATATTCAAGAAGAGGTCAGATAGACATAGCAAATGGTTTTAGAATGGATATTCCTGGTGTACTAATCGTGGGATGAAGGAGGATGGACCAGCAGTATGAAGCAGTTAATCTTGCGGTGCGAAAGTAATCCAAAAAGAAGTTGCATTATATGTAGGTATTTGAAAGTAAAATTTCTGTTCCACTTCCTGAAGTCTTTCTTAGCTATTAGACTAGTACCTATCTAGAGGTGGGTGGAGTGATGGAAAGCAGGCTGGTAGCAATAACGGACTTAGCAATCATGAACCAAGAACTTTACCACTCAGGGGAAGAGTGGTGGACGAATAATAGGCGATGGAATAATAAACGACTACGCAATATTTAAAATTGGGAATAAGTTTCTGGGATGGTCATTAAATATTCTCCACAAATTTTGTGAAGTGAAGGTAAAATTATACCGTGGAAATTACGTATTTCAAAATATCTTCCCATTTTTACAACATTCCTAAATGTAATGAACTAAATATGTATTTTCACAAATTATATTTTTCTTTAATATCCCGTGTGAAAATACATAACAGTCTATCCTGTAGAGCTAACTGAGGCCGAATGTCAAAAGCTAATTGCATTAACGACGTATATCTCGAAAGATTATAGCCAATCAAGAAGCGATTAGAGGCGATTAAACGAAAAGAGATCCAACAACGGTTGATGGCAAGATTTCCAGATGGGATATGATTTTATGTGAAGGTTCGTTATGAAGGATTCTTATTGGAAAGGGATACATTATGCAGAGTGAAATAAATAAACTGACTTTTCGTGACTACCATAAAGATACTTGGAGAAAATATATCAGATCCATTTGTTTAATTTTGTGACCATATAGTCTTAGCATGATATAGACACTCACATATATATATGTATGTATGTGTATATATATATATATATATATATATGTATGTATATATATATATATATATATACAAATTTATAGATATATATATATATATATATACATATACAATATATATATGTATATATATGTATATATATATATATATATATATATAAATATATATATATATATATATATATAGAGAGAGAGAGAGAGAGAGAGAGAGAGAGAGAGAGAGAGAGATATGTTCATAAACATAATCTAAATTGAAGGTCTGTAAGTTTTATGAATCAGTAATGTTCACTAATTTATTAGTAATGAGTGTAGATAATTTTTTTTATTAGAATAATTAAATTATTGAATCCTTCAGGAATAAATTGCAGAGTAGTTGTTAATGGGTACAAGTAGTGATTATGGGAATAATCTCGGCCCATTACTTTTCATATGCTATACGCATTATATGTAGTTTGGCCCTAAAAAGAAGCTTTTTGCATATGAATATAATGTTACTCTCTTCGAATCAGATCCATTCTTTGAAAACAGACGTTTAGTTCTTGAATTTATTGATAGAGATCTAGCTGGAGTGATACGGTGAGCAAGGGGAGGTATTTGAATCCTAACAAAATTCGAAGTATGGTTGTAAGTCATCAAGGACAGTATCTCCTCAAAGTCCAGATCTTTTCATAATAATGTATCTTCAATTGTATGTAACCTATTTAAAACCCAATCAAATTCTAGCTATGATTATTTCTTCAAATTTACTTCTGAGGGTTTTATTTTTTTTATTAATAAAAGTACCCCGAGGAAATTCTTTTCTTTGGCATTTTTTTTCTTTTTTTATTATATATTGCTCTCCTACCTGGTCTTCAGCTCTATGAATGATCTGAATTGCTGGACAAAAACTTGCGTTCTGTTAATTATTATTTTTCTTATTCTGATATTAATCCCTGAGACTATTGTTCCATTATCTGCATAAATATTTATATAATCGTGACAATTATTTGTATTTATATCTTCCCAGATTGTACCATACAGAGCGTAGTAGTAAGTGTACGGTTAATTGTAAGAATCTTGTGTTTCCCCTCACAAAGTTTAATACTACGCAGTATTCTAGAAGTGAAATGAATGATCGTCCTAAACTGGTAGTTATATCGGTGGGACTCTTAAAATTGAAACTAATAGCAAGCCATATACATAAGTCTCTTATTATAGTTTATATATGACTTATTTGTTTAACGTTGTTACTGATCAAAATGTATTTGGTTTTTATCATTTTTCATTGTTAGTTTATTCGTTGCTTATATACTCCTTTTTCCACTAGGCTGCTTTCCCTGTTGTGGGCCTTGGTCTTGTAGAATTCTGCTTTGTCAATTATGGCTATATTTTTGCTCTTTATCATTTTCAAATTAATAGCATTTCATTTGAATGGAATCTGTCGTACCATTTCGCCTTTGTTTATCATTCTCTATTCTATCAACTTTATTTTATTTATGTTGTACCTTGAACTTACGGCTATATCGACGATATCCGAAAAAAGGCTGGATTCGACAAACAACTTTATAGGGTTTTGGATCCAGAGTTATTCATGCAGAGGGAATCCGATCATTTGTTGAGGCGTCGGTATTTTTTCAAGAAGCTTATGGGTCTTTTCTCGGTACGGGAACATTCCATTCGTTGGGCAACACCAGATGGCGTTGTTGGAGCTCTCTCTCTCTCTCTCTCTCTCTCTCTCTCTCTCTCTCTCTCTCTCTCTCTAGAAGAATTTATATTTATTTAAAGTGATAAAAAGAACGAGAAACAGTCAAAGGTAATATTTCATAAAACTGGCTACTAGTTCTCTCATAGAGTTACTGTTAAATGTTTCTCAAAGTGCTCATCCCAATCCATCGAAATTTCTTTAACTTGTTTTCCTTTGAAAAAAGACTCTTGATGCGTAAATACAAACAGTTTATGCTTTACCTATGATATTCGGCTGAACATTTTAATAATTATTTTAACAATCACCTGAATATGTGAGGTAACACCTTTTGTAGTGGAATAAAGTAGACCCCATGGTGGCCTCAACATGGACGTTTTCATAGATATTCCCAACGTGAATAGACCGCAAGGGAGTTAGGTGTTCTCGGTTTTTCTCATTGGTTCTGTCTGGGAATATTTTTATGACTAGAGTTCTCCCTGAAAACCTATACTTTCACTGTGCTAACACAAAGCGCAAATATTGCTACTATGAAGATTCTTGCGTTATTATGGAATTCCTTTTAAATATGTAAATTTGATATAGTCTGTGTATAAGCATAGCAAGTGCAACATTGATGGCAGTGTAGTTCTAACAAACGATTTTCCAGTGAACAGCTGAGTACTCGAAGGGAATGTGTAGTCTCCTATGTTGTTTATCCTCCTCATGAATTTTATAATGCGTAAAATAGTTGGAAATGGTGGAGAAGGATTGGACCTGATTGGCAATAGGAAATTACCAGACCTAAAGTATGATGATGATGTTGTCCTAATTAGCAAAAAAACCCAAGATTTGCAATGCTTGATTACCTGAATGCGGGAAATATCACACGAGGTTGGGCTCAAAATGGATAGAATAAAGACAGAGATGAAGAGAACGGAGTATGCAATAGAATATGAAATATCATTGGAAGGATAAAGGATTAATGAGGTAGAATCATTCAAGTATTTAGGAACTAAAATTTACAATACAGGTTCTTAAGAATTACAGGCTAGGGAATGATTGAAAAAAGCAAATCAGACAATGGCTAGGTTGAGTAAAATTTGGATATCAAATAGCCTAAAATTTCAAGTAAATATCAGACTATATATCAGTTTAGTGAGTTTTGTGTTACTGTGTGGATTTGAGAACAAAGCCCTTAGAAGGATATTGGAAGTTAAATGGCAGGACAAGATTAGAAATGAAACTAAAACATAGTTTACTCGAGTGCTATTTATGGATGAGATCAAGTTAATGGGTAGACGGAGATGATTTGGGCATACTCTTCACACTCCCCAAGAGAGATTAGTTCACCAAATGTTTAACTGGGTTCCACAAGGCTTTAAAAGAGTTAGAAGACCCAGACCTTCATGGCTGAGGTCTATGAAACGTGAAGTAGAAGATGATAAATGGAAAAGCATTGAATTAAAAGCTCAAAATACGAGATGAATGGCGAAATCTAACCAAGGCCGTTAGTGTCAATAGGCGGATGAGACGATGATGTATCAAATAAGGTTTGCCCTTGGGACGCTCGTGGAATCTTTTAGTAGAAGTCTCGATCAGGACATGGTAAAAATAAAAGTAAAGTTTTTTTTTTTTTTTTTTTTAATTTCAATTATTTTTTCACATATCAAAAGAATAATAAAGATTACAAAGATACTTGCCATTTTCGTTGGCTGTTCGTTAAAAATAATAGTAGGCTAACTTTTGTGTCTGCTTTATATATATTATATAAAAGTAAAATAAATAGGTAGACAAAATATAGCAGGCTAAGTCTGACGTGTATGACATTCTGGTAGGCTAGCATACTTATTCGCAAAATGAATGTATGGTCACCTTCTCGTTAGTTTTATGAAGTATCATGATTATTATTTATTGTCGTAGCATGCATGTAAGAAAATTTGTATTGATAAACCCTTATACAGATATCGTAAGCCAGGATTATTTGTGTTAAACTAACATACATTCATCATACTCACTTTGTTCGGATAGCGAGGTTATAGTCCACCCCATTCGTAAGAACAACGAGAGGATTTCAAATATATTCGATCTATTCCGTTCTAAGAGTCTTTGGTATAATGCACTGAAATCTTCTGATTCAAGGGTCATATCTTTTTTCTTTCCTTTCACATTTCACTTCTAATATCTAATTTCAAAGTTATATATCCTCCAGAGGTTATAAAAAACATTACTTGATCATGCAGTTTGATTTCAACGATCATCTTCCAATTTTTATAGTCATCATTGCACTTTTATATCGATTAGGCTGTTATAAACGTAAACTATCGCTTGTAGATATTTATTTGAGGATAGGTCTCAAGTTTACCGTTTAAAAAATGACATTTATTCAAATTAAGCAAAAAATTATATGATAACAAATTATTCAATGTAAAATGAATTTCGAAAACTCACTCTATCCAAAACCGGTTAAGAGATGAGAAAACCACTGAGATTCCCAGAATAGTTGGGCAGTTAGTTTTCATGATATACCTAGTAAGGTCAAAATAGATTCGAGATTAAACGAATGGACGGAAAAAGTATATTAATCCAAAGATATGAAAAATATTATCTGCTTCAATAGCATATAGCCTATAGATAATAGGAGTGTTTAAGAGACAAAGTGGTATTCTCGAGTTAATCTTCAGTATCTTGACTCTCAGATATGTGATTCCATTTGGCATATGTAATCTTGATGTTAATTGATGATGAGCCTAATATTTATAATGTCAGAGTTCAAAAAGGATTTCTATTTATGTTAGGTTACCAAATCGAGTACTTACTTCCAGTTTATATGATAATCATGTGTTGAATATGAAAGCCTCCTCGCAGGAACAGTTTCAAAAAGATGTGCCATTTATTTTTTTTCCTAGATAACCTAAAATTACTCAAAAGACATATGTGACAAATAGGTTCTCAAGAGATAATCATGCCTGAAAAAAAAATTCAAAACAACTTTAGATCTCTAAATCTCCTCTGGGATCATAAAGCTGGTTGTTGGATAATAGTTTTTTAATCATCTTTATAACCTTTAGATTAAACTATGAATTCACCTATAAAATAAAATACTGACTTGTACATTTCTTCTTTAGTTAGTTAAGTTATAATGAGAAGATCGGTCAACTTTCTACACTATCATAATAACTTGGCATCGATATTATATGTTTGGAAGGTCGAATATGATTAAATTGAATTGTACTGCTGCACTGATCACCTCATTCAAGGTTAACGAAGATTTTGAAATAGGAATGATTACTGCAATGCGTTCAGTTTAATTACCTCCGCCAGGAGGTTATGTTTTCGGTTCGGTTTGTTTGTTTGTTTGTTTGTTTGTTTCTCTGTTTGTCTGTCTGTCTGTGGACAACGTAGAGGCCACATTTCTACACGGAATCACTTCAAACTTGGCCAAGTAGTTCCCCAATGTGTATGGAAGAACTGATTAAATTTTGGTCAAGGTCACCCCAAGGTCAAGGTCACAGGGGTCACTGGTGTCACTATGACATAAGTGGCCATATCAAGAGACAGAAATAAAGCACTGACTTTTGCATAAGCCAACAGGGAAGTCCTAGTCCAGGCGCAACCCATGGGTGATGTTCAAATTTATAAAGGTCAAAGGTTAAGGTCATATTGGTGCATTATATCAATGTCATATTAAGTATCAGTGGCAAATGAACAAAGATCACTTGAAGGTCAAAAGTCAAGCAGGTCACTTGAAGGTCAAGGTCACGTGAAGGTCAAGGTCACGTGAAGGTCAAGGTCACCTGAAGGTCAAGGTCACGTGAAGGTCAAGTACATTTGAAGATCAAGGTCACTTGAAGCCAAGGTCATGTGAAGGTCAAGGTCACGTGAAGGTCAAGGTCACTTGAAGGTCACGTGAAGGTCAAGGTCATGTGAAGGTCGAAGTCACATCAATTCATGATTCTAGGACATATGGCGCTCTAGGTCACCTTGGCGGAGGTATGTCCTCTACGAGGACCATGTCCGCGTTCAGGACTTGCTCACTTGTTAAGCATGGAATTAGTATTTTACAATCATCACAAATTTGTTTTGTTACAGTATTCACTTCTGAGAGAGAGAGAGAGAGAGAGAGAGAGAGAGAGAGAGAGAGAGAGAGAGAGAGAGAGAGAGGGGGGGGGGGAGGGAACTTGTTTCAAAACACCATCTTTGAAATTCTGTATATTTCATACTTTGTATTTTTTGTCTGGTAACAGAACGACATATTAACGGCACTTTACAGTTTTATCTCTGTTACAATTAAACTGATATGAAACCGAATAGCAATGGGATAAACATACAACTTAAACATGCGATTTAGACTTACCAACATTCATTTTGAGTAATGATTAGAAGAACATCTGGATACAAAACAACGTTTCTGGCAGTTGAGCGATTTAGCCTTGATCTACGTGCAAGCTTCTCCTGTAATTGGGAAACTTGGGAGTGGAATGACTTCACACTTCTAACTCGTCCACATAATTACGAGCTCGGAATTAGCTCTGTTGATTGATGGTAATTTGATTGATTGATTAAGATTGCAAAACCTTTTTGACATGATGCACCTTGTGAATGCAGAGTGCACAAGATAGGTAAAATGAATAAGGACGATGACATGGGAACCATTGCTATCGAGGAGTGACTGGAACGAAAGAAATCTGGAGAAATCTATGGGGTTGGACCACCACAGTTCATTATACCTAAACCAGCTGCTCTTCGGTTCTCGAGAAATTTATGTTTGCTTATACCATCCTCATTGGCTGTGTTCGCCAGAAAGGGAATTAGAAAGATATTCTCGCTTCACGTGATAAAGTAGATTTTCTTCTAAAATATATTGATTTAAACTTAAAGTATTGTTATTATGAAGAACTCGTGGTAATGTAATGATGCAGCTTGCCTCTTTTATTATGAACATTCCGAAGTAAACTCATATGGCTAATTTTTCAATTTGAATAGTTCTACATAATAGGGCCTAAATAATAAACAGTCAATTAAATTATTATAGAAATAATTCAACACATTGCAACATGTCACATTTAAATGAATACTAGCATTACAGGCTTACGCGAAAAAAAGTCTTACAAATTGAAGGAACAATAGAATCTTGCATCAGTTTCCTATGTTAATTGGCGTTTTCTCACAGATAATATATATTCGGTTTATTATAAACTTTTCACAAACCAGGGAATGCATCCTTGAACTTTGTTATAAACAACTTGAAATGAGAGACCACCATAACTTATTTTATCTAAGTTGAATGAATTGATATTGGGGCGTAATCACTCTAGTAAAAACTTGCTAATTAGTATTTTTTTTTAATTTATTTTGCTACCAAACTAACCTGATTTTCCTCAGGATTTTCTTGATTATTTTTAGGAATATTGATAAGAGATGGAAATATAAATTGGCAGCATGTCATAACCTGTCATTAAACTGAATTTGTCAATGACTTCAATGAATTTTGCTTTACGAAGAAGTTAGTATTAGGTAAAACGTTGTAATATAAAAATGAAAAAAATTCTATATTGCTATGAGATAGTTATTACGTTTTAATCGAGAAGGATAAAAAATGTAGCATTATCAATCGTCCAGTATCATTATGTAATATTTACAATGTATCAAATAGATGGTATAACTCCTTTATCAAATCATTTTGTAACTTCTTTGGACGAGCGTATGCCATTTCATCTGGAAATATGATAAAGGCTAACTATATAAATTTTTTTTTTCAATTTAAGTTCCTTTGATCCATGGATAATGTACGTTGTATCAACATCAGTGACATTTCCCCATTCAAGCCAGGTACGTTCCGTCGGGATGCAAAAAATCTTGTGTGGAAAATTGGAAAATGAGCTTTAACTTTTGTTACTGGGCCGTCTTTATCCTATGCAAAGGTTTTTACTATTTTTATTCTCAAAAATATATCATACGGAGATAAGTCTAGTATACTACATTGTAAATAGAATGTCTATTTCCGTTAGCGACAGTACCTCGTAATGTTTATAATCTATATCACTTTCGTGTTTATCTAAACTGAAACTTACGTTGTCATCATATTCACTTTCCAATTTTATTTCTTCATCTGTTGTTGTATTATCAGAAAGTTGTTGAGGAGACCTCTTTTCTCTCTCCTGCTCGACCCCCTGTTTTCGTCCTTTCTAAAGCTGATAATTTGTAAGCTCCTTACTGCACTCTACCTTAGTTATAATTTGGTTGAGCAGGTGGATTTTTCTTTTTGTGAGAGGATGTGCTCAGTTACGAGCTCTGGAATTAAAAATCAATTCCATTCAATTCTACTTTCCTTTTCTACCAAGGAATATTAAACTTAATTTCCGTTTGAGCCCTTGCTTTAATTTCGTTGATGAGATCCGTCCAACTTAAGTTTTTAGCATAAAATTTTCATCTCAACTAAATATCCTTTTTAGTATCTTCAAAAAGTTCAGCTTAGTCAATGGGGTATTACATCCAGCCAGTTATTACAGCCTGGAGATCATTCTAGGGGTATGGTTATTTCATCAGAAAGATACTTTTCGACACCTTTTCTGGGTATTAGTCGATATCTGTGAAGAATCCTGCTAATTTGCTGAAGATGGCATCATTTGTAAGTCGTTTTTGCCATCCTTATCAGTCTTAGCATCCAATACTACAAGATTATTATTTCTTTTTATATATATTATTCTTTTGTATCCCCTCTATCCAGTCATGCTGTGAAACTTTTAAATTTCACTGGATGAAGGCAATCTTTACCGTACTTCTCTGAATTCAAAGGATATATTTCAATAGCACGTAAACCTGCGGTCTTATTATCAGTCGAAAATTCTGCTTCCAGACAATCATGCCTCTGGTGTATATATGCCGTTGCAATACTAAATGATAGTAGGATTTCAAAGTGTCAAGGCAAACAACGTCTACTGGTTTTTATAAATCTGTAGAGTGTAGAATTCTTAATGATACTGATATTTTGATTTTATCCCTGATAGTATTGTTTCTGCAGAAATATAGCTAGATGCCCATCCAAAATTAAGTAAAGAGAATGAATATATATATATATATATATATATATTATATATATATATATATATATATATATATATATATATATATATATATATATATATATATATATTTATATATATATAAAACAATTAGAATAGTGCCAATGTTATCCCTGCGTGTCGTAAGAGGCGACTAAAAGGGACGGGACGAGGTGGCTGGGAACCCCCTCTCCTGTAAAAGTATCCTGTGAGACAGCAACAAAGAGATGGAGCTGGGGGGAGAGTGACTGCTCCCCGCACTGTAGTTTTGGGGTGTTTGAATGAGCGTGGATGTAGTACGATAGAGAGTAAAAGATGTGAGATTAGAAGTATGTTTAGAAGTAGAAGGATGGATGTATTGGCCTTGTGTGAGACAAAGATGAAAGGAAAGGGTGAAGTGATGTTTGGTGAAATGTCTGGTAGAGTGTCTGGGATTGAAAGGGGAAGAGCGAGAGAAGGTGTGGCTTTATTGCTGAGTGAATGGATGACAGGTAAAGTAGTGGAATGGAAGGTAGGTTAATGTGGGTAAGGGTTAGGTTGGGTAGGGAATGTTGGGCGTTTGTCAGTGCGTATGGGCCAGGTAGTGAGAAAAGTGAAGAAGAGCGGAATGAGTTTTGGAATGAATTAACTAGGTGTGTAGAAGGACTGGGTAGAAGGAATTATGTAGTTGTTATGGGTGACTTAAATGCTAGAGTGGGTGCTGGAGAGGTAGAAGGTGTCATTGGGAAGTATGGCGTACCAGGTGAAAATGAGAGTGGTGAGAGACTGGTAGATATGTGTGTTGAACAATAGATGGTAATAAGTTCTAGCCTTTTTAAGAAGAAAGATAAAAATAAGTATACATGGGTAAGAGTGGCAAATGGAAGAGTAGTAGAAAGGGCATTAATGGATTATGTGTTGATAACTAAAAGAATGTTTGGAAGATTGAAAGACGTGCACGTGTTTAGGGGTATGGCTAACGGTATGTCTGATCATTTTTTTGGTGGAAGGAAAATTGGTTGTAGCAAAAGAGTGGGGGAATAGAGTAGGTGGATGTAAAAGGGAGCTAGTGAGGGTTGAAGAGCTAATAAAACCTGGGGTAAAAATTAAATATCAGGAAAGGTTGAAAATGGCATATGACGAGGTGAGAGTAAGAGAAACTGGTAATTTAGAGGAGGAGTGGAAGTTAGCAAAAGATAATTTTGTTGGGATTGCAAGTGATGTATGTGGCAAGAAGGTTATTGGAGGCAGCATGAGGAAGGGCAGTGAATGGTGGAATGAAGGAGTGAAGGTAAAAGTGGAAGAGAAAAAGAGGGCTTTTGAAGAATGGCTGTAGAGTAATAGTATAGAGAAGTATGAAAAATATAGAGAGAAAAAGGAGGAAGTAAAGCGCAAGATACGTGAGGCAAAGAGGGCAGCTGACCTGAGGTGGGGTCAGGGACTGGGTCAGTCATATGAAGAGAATAAGAAGTTTTGGAAAGAAGTGAAGAGACTAAGAAAGGCCGGCACAAGAATTGAAGAGACAGTGAAAAATGGAAATGGAAGGTTGTTAAAAGGAGAGGAGGCAAGGAAAAGGTGGGCGGAATATTTTGAAAGTTTGCTGAATGTTGAGGATAATAGGGAGGCAGAGATTATTGCTTTTCCAGGTGTTGAGGTGCCAGTGATGGGAGATGAGAATGAGAGAGAGATTACAATGGAGGAAGTGAGGAGAGCACTAGATGAAACGAGAGTAGGAAAAGCATCTGGTATGGATGGTGTGAAAGCTGAGATGTTGAAGGAAGGGGGTGTGACTGTAATTGAATGGTTGGTGAGATTGTTTAATGTGTGTTTTGTGTTGTCAATGGTACCAGTAGATTGGGTCTGTGCATGTATTGTACCACTATATAAGGGTAAGGGAGATGTGCATGAGTGTTGTAATTCAAGAGGTATTAGTTTGTTGAGTGTAGTTGGAAAAGTGTATGGTAGAGTACTGATTAATAGGATTAAGCTTAAAACAGAGAATGCAATCTGGGAAGTACAGGGGGGTTTTAGAAGAGGTAGGGGTTGTATGAATCAGATTTTTACAGTTAGGCAGATATGCGAGAAATATTTAGCAAAAGGTAAGGAGGTGTATGTTGCGTTTATGGATCAGGAGAAAGCATATGATAGAGTTGATAGGGAAGCAATGTGGAATGAGATGAGGTTATATGGAGTTGGTGGAAGGTTGTTGCAAGCAGTGAAAAGTTTCTACAAAGGTAGTAAAGCATGTGTTAGAATAGGAAATGAAGTGAGCGATTGGTTTCCGGTGAGAGTGGGGCTGAGACAGGGATGTGTGATGTCGCCGTGGTTGTTTAACTTGTATGTTGATGGAGTGGTGGGAGAGGTGAATGCTCGAGTGCTTGGACGAGGATTAAAACTGGTAGACGAGAATGATCATGAATGGGAGGTAAATCAGTTGTTGTTTGCGGATGATACTGTACTGGTAGCAGACACAGAAGAGAAGCTTGACCGACTAGTGACAGAATTTGGAAGGGTGTGTGAGAGAAGGAAGTTGAGAGTTAATGTGGGTAAGAGTAAGGTTATGAGATGTACGAGAAGGGAAGGTGGTGCAAGGTTGAATGTCATGTTGAATGGAGAGTTACTTGAGGAGGTGGATCAGTTTAAGTACTTGGGGTCTGTTGTTGCAGCAAATGGTCGAGTGGAAGCAGGTGTACATCAGAGAGTGAATGAAGGTTGCAAAGTGTTGGGGGCAGTTAAGGGAGTAGTAAAAAATAGAGGGTTGGGCATGAATGTAAAGAGAGTTGTGTATGAGAAAGTGATTGTACCAACTGTGATGTATGGATCGGAGTTGTGGGGAATGAAAGTGATGGAGAGACAGAAATTGAATGTGTTTGAGATGAAGTGTCTTAGGAGTATGGCTGGTGTATCTCGAGTAGATAGGGTCAGGAACGAGGTGGTGAGGGTGAGAACAGGTGTAAGAAATGAGTTAGCGGCTAGAGTGGATATGAATGTGTTGAAGTGGTTTGGCCATGTTGAGAGAATGGAGAATGGCTGTCTGCTAAAGAAGGTGATGAATGCAAGAGTTGATGGGAGAAGTACAAGAGGAAGGCCAAGGTTTGGGTGGATGGATGGTGTGAAGAAAGCTCTGGGTGATAGGAGGATAGATGTGAGAGAGGCAAGAGAGCGTGCTAGAAATAGGAATGAATGG
>NC_090728.1:152319249-152331749 GCF_036898095.1 Palaemon carinicauda
ATTACGAATGCCAAAACAGGAGTAATTGAAGATGTATGTACCAAACGGAGTGGTGATGGCGGTCTTGGGGATGTCTTCTGGGTTCATAGGCACCTGAAAATACCCGTTCAGGAGGTCGAGCGTAGAGAAAACCTTCGCTTTGTGCAGGTAGGAGGTCACGTCGGCAATGTTTGGGAGGGGGTAGTGATCCGGTTCTGTTTGCATGTTCAGGCGCCTGTAATCCTCGCACGGACAGAGGGAGCCGTCTTTCTTCAGAACTATGTGTAAGTATGACGACCATGGGCTGGAGGCCTTTTGGCCAAGGCCCATTTCCTCCATTTCGGCGAACGTCTGTTTGGCGGCTGCCAATCGTTCCGGTGCCAGATATCTGAATTTTGCGAAGACTGGGGGTCCCGTCGTCTTGATATGGTGATAAATACCGTGCTTGGCAGGAACAGTGGGCGTTTGGCGAAGTTCTGGACGGAAAACTTCCGGGTACGACGTGAGGAGGTGGGCGTAGGCATCCGTGGGAGCGCTAATGTGGAGAGCGAGGTTAGAGGCCGCGGGTTGAAGAGGTGTCGACAAGTACGAGTATGCGTTGACCAATCGTCGGTGGGCGACATCGACCAGAAGGTGGAAATGAGAGAGGAAATCTGCACCGAGGATTGGCATTGTGACGTCAGCAACGAGAAACTTCCAATTGAATTTACCGTTTCCGACTGATAATGTGAGGTTCTCGTAACCGTAGGTGGGTATCGCAGATCCGTTGACAGCTACCAAGCGGATGTCGGCAGATGTAGACAGACTACGTCGTGCCTTGAAGAGTTTCCTTGGCAAAAGAGAACGACAAGCACCCGTGTCTACCAAAAATCGTACGCCCGTTCCTGCATCCTATTAAATGCAAAGATTAGAAACACAGGAGGCCACCGACACAAGCGATGGCCTACTTACACGTTTTTGGCCACTGACAATCCTTGGCACATTTCTTCGCGGTTGCCCCGAATCTGAAGTGGTAGTAGCAAAACTGCGGCGGATGGGAGGTAGTAAGTGGCTGTAGAAGTCGTTCGTTGGGGCGCGAGCGATTGTTGGGTGGTGAGCGGCTTTGTCGCCGCTTCGGCACGTCACGGGGTAGGCGTGTATGTCCTACGGCATTCATGTCAGCTTCGGTTGACGTTGAATAGGCATCCTCGTCGTCAGGGGTGGAGTCGTTGATGGAGGTCTTGATGTAGCTGTCCATAAGGGCGTCGGCTCTGGTCATCAAGTCCTTTATGGGTAAACTATCGACATCGGGTATGGCAGCGCGTACAGGTTCGGGTAAACGGCGTATCCAAAGGGCACGAAGTAGGTTCACCTCACGAAGAGAGCCGTCTGCGGCAGGTTGAAGGCGAGCGATGCTGGTCATTTCCCTGAGGGCAAGCGAAGCTCTTTGGTCCCCTAACGGTTCTTGCAAGAGCTGAAAAAGCTTTGCTATACGGGCTGCTGGCGACGGCGAGTACTGTTGCAGAAGGTATGTTTTGAGGGCGTCATTCGCTATTGGGGTGTCTCCTTGTTCACAAAGCCAGTCGGATATTTCTGGGAAGGTGTCCTTGGGTATCGCTGCAAGAACATAATCCGCTTTGGTGGTTGAGTGAGTCACGCCCCTGATACGAAACTGGACTTCTGCGCGCTGAAACCAAGCAAACGCCTCTCCGCTGGCAAACGATGAAAGTTTGAATGGAGCGGCTGCAGCACCAACTGCCGTAGAGTCCGCCATAGTACCAACGATGAAGGGGTGAGAGGGTGGGGGTGGAAGGCGGTGGGAGCGAGTCGACTTCCGGGGTCACCAATGTGACGGGCCGAGAGAGGGTTTTGAACTCAAAGGCAGGATGCAATCAACTGAGTTGTTTATTAAGGAATACTCTCCTTTATATACAAAACCTCGAGGCAACAGGACATAACACGTTCGAGAGACAGACAATATTACAGAGCAAAACCGGAGACATGATCATTCAGGTTCTTTTTAGTGCGAGGGAAGAGCGCAGATACAAGCATAATATATACAAAATAATTATATACAATTGTGTGACACACGGTTGGTACAATATGTTCCTCTCTTCATTGTTTTAGTTTTTAACATCAGTTTACTTACATTTAATCAATAAATTTTACTTTAAAAATCGTGTGTCATGGTTTATCCTTTATAGAATGGTCCATTTAGCATATGTTTGCACATATATGAATGCAACAATCGTAAATTTATTTTTGTAATATCTCAGACATGGTAACATATATCCTTTTGTCATAGATATTGTCAGCATGGGAAGAATAGAATAATAAAAGCCAGTACTGCTCCTCCTATCACTTGTCGAGACAAACTGGGATTTGTTACCGAATAGCCAGCACATGGGCACTGCAGTTTCCTAACCTAATAACCGCCTTTCTTTTCTCTTCTTGAATAATTTCTTCCCCACAGTTATTTTCCGCAGAGTGTGAAGGGCCTCATTTATTTGCATTGATTTCTAAACCACACGGTTGCAAACCCATGGTTTTAGAGCGCTCGTGTGAACCAGGCCTAAATGTAGTCAAGAAGAACATTCACAAAGTGACTCTAATCACGTGTCAGCACAAAATAATAAATGAAAAAACTTGAATGCATTTTCCATGTTATTCTGAAAGCGATTAATGGTTGTAGGTTGGCCAGGTCGCTTGTCAACCATTGAGATACTACTGCTAGAGAGTTTTGGGATCTTTTAACTGGCCAGTCAGTACTACATAGGATATTTCTCTCTGGTTACGGTTCATTATCCCTTTCTCTATATACACACACCCACACACTGAATAGTTTGGCCTATTCCTTACATATTCTACTCTACCCTCATACGCCAGGCCGCATTGAGATAACCAAACAATTCTTCTTCACCCAAGTGGTTGCTGCACTGAAATTATTCAGTGGCCACTTTCCTTTTGGTAAGAGTAGAAGAGACTCTATAGCTATGGTAAGCAGGTCATCTAGGATATGGACACTCCAATTCAAACCATTGTTCTCTTGCTTGAGGGTACACTCGGGCACACTATTCTATCTTATTTCTCTTCCTCTTTTTTTGTTAAAGTTTTTGTAGTTTATAAAGAAGATATTCTTTTTAGAGTTGTTGCTCTTCTTAAAATATTTTATTTTTCCTTGTTTCATTTCTTTAATGGGCTATTTTCCTGGTTGGACCCCCTAGGCTTATAGCAGCCTACTTTTCCAAGTAGGGTAACAAGTAATAATGATAATAATAATAATAATAATAATAATAATAATAATAATAATAATAATAATAATAATAATAATAATAATAATAATAATAATAATAATAATATCTGGACGACATTCCGTCCGGAAAAAACGGATCGTTGAACGCCTCCGAGAAATTGTCTATTTATATATATATATATATATATATATATATATATATATATATATATATATATATATATATATATATATATATATATATATATATATATATATATATATATATATATATATATAAGTACTGTATATATGTGTGCATATTCTTGTTCCTAGTAAAAGATTTCAACTTCAACTTCAACTAAAATTTATTCTTCTGCCTGAACAAAAAAAAAAAAAATATCTATGAAAAACTTTGATCCGAAATTATTAAATGTCTATTACAAATCTGTGAAGACTCACAAATTCACTAAGCCTGAATAACAGGAAAACCTCCAAATATTTTTTGGGGAAGTATTTTGCGAGGAGGAAAAGTACCAAGATTTTCTGTAACATTGTTAGAAGAACTTTTAAGGGTTCTTGAGCCCATGCTTCGTCGTCTGTTTCCAATTCCAATATCTATGTGTATGTTAAATGGATTTTTCTTAATCTTCTGATATCTTCTGTTGGATATTTAGTGGTATTAATAGGTGATATCTTCCAATGTGATGGCCTATTGGAAACGTTCCTGCCTGACGCTCGCGAGACATGTGTTCAAGTAACAATCAAACTTGTACAGTAAGTTTCCTTAGTGTCTGTAACCTCTCCATCCTTATGAGCTAAACATGAGCGGTTTTAGGCAGCTTCTAAGTCCACCAGCTGAGTTATCAACAACCATTGCCTGTCCCTCCCTGGTCCAGCTTGGGTGGAGATGGAGCTTGGGCAATGATCATATGTATATATCGTCAGTCTCTAGGGCATTGTAACTGTCCCTTGCCCCTGCCATTCATGAGCGGTCTTTAAACATTTAAAAAGATCATTTTACTCCTGATTTTTTCTAGGCAAATGTAAGACAACATCTCTTAACGCGTTTATAAATCTAAAGAGATGATTTGTTTACCAACAAAGAGTTGCTTCTTTGCCAAATGTATAGAGATCACACATTTTTTCCATAAACGTGTGTGTGAGTATATATATATATATATATATATATATATATATATATATATATATATATATATATATATATATATATATATATATATATATATATATACATATATATATATATATATATATATATATATATATATATATATATATATATATATATATATATATATATATATATATATATATATATACATATATATATATATATATATATATATATATATATATATATATATATATATATATATATATATATATATATATGTTATGTGAACAGATATATATATATATATATATATATATATATATATATATATATATATATATATATATATATATATATATATATATATATATATATATATATATATATATATATATATATATATGTGAACAGATATATATATATATATATATATATATATATATATATATATATATATATATATATATATATATATATATATATATATATATATATATATACATATATATATATATATATATAAATGTACAAATATATATATATATATATTTTTTTTTTTATAGAGTCAGCCCTCGCTCTTCGCAAGGTAAGGTAACAGAGACAGCCGCGATAAGCGAGAATTGCTAATACTTACTGTTCTATGATGGGATAATTCCTAACCAAACAACTTGCTATCCATTACCTAAATGCATTCGACTAACACAGTAAGTACTGCTTAATATTGATTTTAATTTTTAATATCATAGTACAAGTATCCTATTGATGAATAAACACATTTCAGTAAGTGCACAGTATATGTGCACGCATGTTCATGGTAAAGATACAGTATGGTACTGTACACTTGTAGTACAGTACGTGACAATAGTCATGGTACTCTTATAACAGCAAAACACTGTTGTCCATAACTAATATAACACTTGCTGATACTATAGTGTACAGTACTGTCAATACAGTATAGTCTAAATCGCTAAGCTAACACTTTCTCTGTATCGATAGTCTTCGCTATTTTTGGTAGGCCGACTCACACAGTTTGACAACTAACTGTACATGTAGCCTATCTTTACATAATGTAGAGTAAAGTAGTATTTACGTATAATACTGTATAGTATCATTAATAAACACAGCTATACATTACTTTAATACTCTACTGTACAATATGTATACAATGATACATATAATTAACTGTGTACATATATGGAAAGATCACAAACACATTTCATATAAATTTTTACACATTCCTGAAACAAAGGGCAACTCCTGATGCGTCCACTGTGCAGTCCCATAGGGAATCACACATCTACAGTCTATTAACCCATTAAAAAGATAGTGCTACTGTAATTCAAAGCGACCTTTATAAATCTTGTACTCTAATAAAACTGAACTGTAGAAATGAAAAATGTATTCATAAAAAAAATCTTACCATTCTGAAAAGGAAGGAGGATTGTCTGCACTATCATCATCACTGAACTGCATCATCAGTTCCAAAGGAGGTGTTGCTTGAATGGTTTCAGGGTTAGGAGATTCCGTCGTTGGAGGAGGAGGGAGTGGTGGTTGAGGCTCTGGCTTTGGCTGGGTGGGTGGCAGAGGTCGTGGAGACTTTTTTTTATTGGTAAGAGCATTCTTATAGGCAGCTGCTTTGCAGAGGGCTTCATCTCGTTCAAGATACTTTTCTAGCCACCGAAAGCGTTATCTATTGAACGCATAAACTTCAGGGCATAGATTAAGGAATAATCCATGCTGTACGCCCTTTGCTTCAATTCCTCCCTCAATCTTGACATCTGCCAACTTCTCAAGTGTAATGCGGTCCTCCTCCTTGTCTGGTTCAGTGGACTCCTTCTCTTTCTCACTTATTGACCTGACAAATTCCACTAGGTCCTCCTCAGTCACCTCCTTGTCATGGCCATCTAGCAACTCAAAGGTGTCATCGTCAGCCACTTCCTCGAAGTCTTCGACTACTGACTGTCTTTTCTGAAGTCTCGATTTTCTTGAGTCTGTTGGAGGGCTTCCTCAGGACTGAAATAACCCTGGCCACACATGTTTCTAGCATGAATTCAAGGTCTCGTGCTTGACGTCCTGTGAGGATTCCTTGACAACAGACATACGGTCTGCTATTGTGAACTTCTTCCAGTAGTCAGTCATGATGAGGTCAGGGTCATTGTCGGTAGCATTTTGAAGTCGCGCCATAACTCGCTATGCATCCAATACCCAGGCAGCAAATTCATGTTGCGCCGCTGGAGTGCACAAGTAAAACCGTTTTTAATGAAATGGCCAGCAGTAACATCGTCCATAATCAACGTACACTTGGAGAACACAGAAAATGGCACACATATTAGAATAATTTATATGGAATCTAGCATTAAGTGAAAAAAACAAAGTTAATTTTTATGCACACTTGATTTAGAAAAAGGAAAAAAACTACACCGTTAGCATATCGGTCTTTTGCTGCCTTAAAACTGGAAGCACAGCCTGCTAAGGCATCTTCTTTCAAAACAAACCTGTCAAAAATTTAAAGATATTTCAATTGAGATACACTAAATTACAGCATGTTAAGAAGAGTATATTAAATTAAATTACGAGTTGTACACATATAAGTTCAAGAAAAAGTACATATGCTAATTATCGTTTATGTAAGGTGTATATACAGTACTGTACCAACTGTGTTTCACACAATTATACGTAATTCCTTTTGTATATATACCACTTTCACCTCTCAACTATGGACGTCATTAGCGAATCTCCTGGGCATCACCCTACATCAGACAACGGCCTACAACCCCGCTGCCAATGGAATGGTTGAACGTTTTCATCGCACCCTCAAAGCAGCTTTGATGTCCCGCTGCAAGGATTACAACTGGTTTACTCAGCTTCCCTGGGTCCTCCTTGGACTAAGGACCACTCCTAAAGATGCCCTCGACGTCTCGGCAGCCGAAATGGTGTATGGCGACCCGTTGGTCGTCCCTGCCGAATTTTTTCCTTCTACAACCTCCTCCGAGGATCTCCAGCGCATACGTCACGTCATGGGAAAATTTACTCCATGCCGCCAGACTTACAAGCCCCCAGCGAAGCATCAAATACCAACGGACTTGCATTCTGCAATGCATGTCTTCCTGCGCAACGACACCAGCAAGCCACCACTAACGCCCCCTTACACGGGCCCTTTCCTTGTGATCCAACGCAGTCCGAAAGCATTCTTCCTAAACATTCGGGGCAAAGAAGACTGGGTCTCCATTGATCGTCTAAAACCTGCTTATCTTCTGCCAGATGACCCGCCTACAGTTCACCTCTCTAGATCAGGGCGCCCTATTTAACATGTACAGTATGTCATTTTTAGGGGGGAGCCATGTACCAACCGTGTTTCACACAATTGTACAGTAAATTCGAAATAGAAAATAAATAAATTGAATAATAAATCAGAATACAGAATGTACAAGTACTAAAGTTACAAAAAAGAAAAAATTCAATTTGGCAAAACTGTAGATTCATACATACGTTATGTACGCATCTACTGCAGAAACTTGCCTCTACGTTAAGGAAATAAAGCAAGATTTAAACTTTAGTTACAAAAACTATATTGTATATGTACACTCAAAATATAAATGTTTAATTGATAAATCAAATACAGTATATCATATACAGGTACTGAAGGTTCCAAAATATTATTTAAATTATCAAAACTATATATTCGTACACCACAGTAATTGCTGACATGTGAGTCTATGTTAAGGTGAATTTTAAGCTGATAACAAACAAGATTTTAACAAATTAGCTACGTACACTTCACAGTAACTAGAGAACATAAAAATTTGAAATATGAAATGCCCATAATCTTATCAGTTTTATCCATATTCCATACTCGTTCTGTTTTGTACCCCGTATTTACATTGAGCTTTTGAAGCTTGTCCGGGAAACAGATCTCTACCTCTTGGTCCAGAGAAGATGACTCCCCATTAATTTTCCATTTTTTTTCCCAAATAAACACTATTTAAACTTACCAAACCATCCTTTGGTGGCTTGGCAAGACGTCTGTGGGGTTGCGGCATCCTAGCTTGTAAACAGCATAGAATCATCTTCCATGAAATGGCAGTGTAGAGACTTGCCTTTTTCCAGCATAGTGAGGGAGTCGGTGGTGATCCCCTTTCGACGCTGGTCTTTGACTCCCCTGCCCCCCAAAAAAAAGACATTCTCCATCTTAAACATGCCATTTTCGCTCACCCTGGACACAACCTTCTCACTACAAGGGCCACTTGCACCTACGGCAGCGCGAATCTTAACAACAATCTACTTAATGTACCTCATGTTACTCTCGTTCGCACCAAAAACTCTCCCAACGGGTGTGTGTTTAACCCCTTCCTTGCACTTATCAAAGCTTTACGCTTCTCCTGAAGGTTTATGACCTTCTTTTGCCATTTAGTAGACCTTCGAAAGTCGAAGCATCTTGCTTCGGGTCCGTCCATGATCTTGAAACAAAGGCAAGGCATAATTCTGACAAAATACATTGAGATGGAGCAGGAGATGTACACACGAGGATAAACGAAGGAAGGGTGAGGCTGAGTCACCGAGAGATGGACTGTTATGCTGGGCGGAGAAAGAAGTGGTGCAGAGTGAGCAGGGTGCAAGGGGTGTGGTTGATTTGAAATCATCGTACCATGAGAGTACTTATCGCGGATCCGCAAATGTGTGATTTTTTATTTAATAGGCTATACGATTCTCTGTTGGAATGGCCGAAATCGCAAAGAATGAACCAATGAAAAGAGAGGGCTGACTATATATAAAACAAAAAATGCAGCCGTTTCTAGTTCACTCTAGGACAAAGGTCTCAAATATGTTCTTATTCAAGTTTGGGGTTTAACCAATTTTCTTTACCACGCTTGCCACTGTGGATTTGTGATGGTGAGAGACTATAATCTTATCGCTGACAGCAAGTATAGGTGGCCAAGTCTTGTACAGGTTTCCTGATCTAGGTAATACACAAACCGTCTGTGTGTGTTTGTGTATGTATTTATGTGTGGTATAGGATCGTAAGTGTTTAATAGTTTAATTGTTTATTAATATACACATTATATGGCTACACAATGGCTCTAAGATAAGCTATTAAGATACTGTTGTAATTTACTATGGTAAGGCAAAAAATCAATGACCTTGATTTCATCTTTGCAAGACTAAGGGGAAGTTATAATTACCGATCAAAAGGAAATATGGACGAGTTATTTAGAAAACTGATTTCATTAGGACCTTTAACCCATTTTTAATAATTTTACCTTATTTTTCAATGGATGTTCAGATTTTAAAAGTTTAATGCAGCTGTGATTCGAACATTTCCAATAATGTTTTAACAATTTACTATATGAAAGTTATCTGTAATCGTTTTCTTCGCCGAGTGGTTGATACTCAACAAAAAAAGTGGATGCGTTATGTTTGCAAAAAGGGAGAGAATTATTTGCATTTCACATACAAAATAAAACTATAACAGAAATCTATCTTAATAGACTTTGTCTCACTTGCTATCCTTAACAAAGTCATATGATGGACTTGAAGCTTCCTAGTAATTGAGTTTAATCATTCCAGATATTCATAAAAATCTAACAATCCCTGAATCTTCCTGAACAATCTTCAATATCTCACAAATGAATTCACCAATTATGACCAACGGATAATTTGGCGTACTAATGTCATTCTTAAAAGCCCATAAATAGTTTCGATGAGCTTTTGAATGCAATCTAAATGTGTCTTTCATAAGAAAAACAAAAAACTCAACTCGCATTTCACCATGAAATGGTCGAACAATTGAGCAATATTGAGAGAAACGGAATTTTTTTTTTTTTTTTTTTTTTTTTTTTTTTTTTTTTTTTTTTTTTTTTTTTTTTTTTTATCATATTCCCGACTTCTAATTAGTACTCTTAAAGTTATTTTTTAAAAGCTTTTCCTTATCATATAACTTTCCTACCAAACAAGAGAGAGAGAGAGAGAGAGAGAGAGAGAAAGAGAGAGAGAGAGAGAGAGAGAGAGAGAGAGAGAGAGAGAGAGAGAGAGAGAGAGAGAGCTCAAACGCCATCTGCTGTTGCCCAAAGAATGGAATGTTCCCACACCTATTATAAAAGACACATAAGCTCCTTTAAAAAATCGCGACGCCTCAACAAATGATCGGATTCACTCTGCATGAATAACTCGGGATCCAAAAACCCTATAAAGTTGTTTACCATATCCAGAGTTTTTCGGATGGCGTCAATATACTCGTAAGCTAAAGGCATAACATAAAAGGAATTAAGTTGAGAGTGTTTTGAAGAATATTATCTAAATGTGCAATGGTGTGTCTTATTTCATGTGAGTGAAGCTCTCTTAATTTAAATGCCCCAGGATGGTAGCAATTGAATTCTTGAATAATGTATATTATACTGATTCATGAGTATCGGAGATTCATTCTTTTACTTAAGAGTGAATGACATATTCAAACAAATATCGAGAACAACAAAAAAGTTTTCTTATCGTTTATCAAATCATCACCGAATGTTTTCTTATATTACCTGGAATGTATTACTGTTCTAGGTTAATCTTCAACATACCAAATCATAAGTCGCATACAAACATGCAAGGGTAAATAGAATAACGCCGTGTGCGAATATATATATATATATATATATATATATATATATATATATATATATATATATATATATATATATATATATATATATATATATATATATATGCACGCACATATATATATATATATATATATATATATATATATATATATATATATATATATATATATATATATATATATATATATATATACTGTATATATATATATATATATATATATATATATATATATATATATATATATATATATATATATATATATATATATATATATATATACATATATGTATGTGTGTGTGTGTGTGAGTGTGTGTGTGTGTGTGTGTGTGTGTTTGTATGATAATCACAAATATTTTGAGATAGTTACGAATTGACTGTTTATTGACTTCATAAAGAGATTGTCAAAATTTCTCTCAATATCAGGTTCCCCTTCCCAATTAAAAGTCTTTGTGACCAACATTCAAATAAAATCAGATCTCATCTGGATACTTTGTTATCAACCATAGTTGAATCTCTTTTTACGCCATCGCTTATAATCGTTCCTTAACACTAGGATGGCCAGCTCCTTTGATATATATAAAATGGCCGAGGTGTCGTTTTCGACACCTTATGATTTTTATTGAAATTTGGCATGAAAAATAATCATATATGGTTAATGAAATAACTCATATGTTTGCAATACATAGTTTATTAAAGAATATTGTTATTACATAACATTTGACATCATTTTGAAGTAGGCTATAACATTCTTTTTACAATCCTGTAGGCCAATTATTTATCAATATCTTAGATTCCACAATCTTTACATGTTACAAACACTACCCTAGTTTCATCCTTTGCACATTTGCCACAAGTAGGTTTTTTGCATACTTGGCAAACAGTAATCGTAGCATTTGAACCTTTTCTACCATGACACTTGCGACGTTTCTTAGGTAATGATGAGCTTGTGGAGGGCACATCTGCAAGATTCGGTAAGCTTCTCTTCTGAACATAAGCATGCCTAAGACTTTCAATGAGCTCCAAAATAAACTCCTTCCTACTAATTGTTCTCCTGATGCTAGTTTGTATATAATCCATGCATTTATAACTGCCATATCCAGTATATTACAAAAAACTCCAAGGGGCCAACGTCTTGTAGCACAACGTGTACTGTACTTTCGGAGCATTTGGTCGACTACGTCTACTCCTACTTTATTAGCATTATAGAAATCAATGACTGCTGGTTTCTTCTTCTCACCTTCCGAAATTGTTGGAGAACTATGCATAGTTGATAAGAGGCACGCATTTTTATTAGCTTTGCATTGATAATTAACAAACATGCATTCACTTTCATCTTGAAAAGAGAATTTGGATTCATACTTTTTCCCCTTTTCTTGTAAAGTCATTTCTTTCGACAGATGCTTGCTGTTTCCTCTCACAGTACCGACAATTGAAGTAGCTCTATCTCGCAAATTCCTTGCAACTTCAAGAGATGTAAAAAAGTTGTCTGTTGTTACATTATAGCCTTTGTTCTTCACAACTTCAGTAAGACTGAGCACAACATGTTCCGCCAAGGGAACCCCTAACCTT
>NC_090728.1:152336749-152339249 GCF_036898095.1 Palaemon carinicauda
ATATGAAGGATGGGAATGAAACTCGGTCAACTATTATCTTTTTGAGAGAGGAACAAATCACCTGACTATAAGAAGATTCTGTCGACGGGAAAAGGCTTCAGAAGCATTATCTACTTACATTGATGTATTTGGCACAAGCAAAGACGCGGAAAATATTTTCATCAACATCTACTCTGGTTATGTTGTTAGCGAAACATTAGTAAAAGTTCATAATGCAGTCGAAACTTGAAAATTAGAACATCAGCACTTTGAGATACATTTGACTACTGACCATAAGAAACTAAAAGAGATTGGAAAATATAGCCATGACGAAGGTATCAAAACACGGTTCAGGAGGTCGATACACAAACAACGACTTTCTTATGCCCGGGTATCTGGGTATCATAGCAACACTTACGAGAGATGTCACTTTCGAAAAGCTGTTGTCACATTACCTGGCTCCTTATCATTTGGAACTGTTTGACAATAATGGTGACAGGGAATTGCAGGTTACATTAGGAAAATCTAATCAGAAACTTCTAAATACAATCATCCTTGATGTATATGCCCTACTCTAGAGAGTGGCCTGACAGTGACCAAAATTATAAGATGCTGAAGCACTTTCTATGCTGCCCATTGTATGTGACAGCTATTACAAAATAAGCACTTAAGTCTTGCTGTACATTTGCATGACATATAGAAGTTAACTGTGTCTGCTACTTCACTGAGATGTGCCACAAGAATGAACGCGTTGTGGTTTCAATGTAAAAAGGGTTAAAAAGTATGGTTGTTTAACCGAGCAAAAAGAATACGAAAACAATTTTTATATTTTGTTTTCTGAGGTTTCAAGGAGCTGTAATGAATTAAGAGGTAATTGAAATGATTAAAATGTTAATAATCTATACACTAAGTGGTATTAAAGCAATAGGAAAGGTGCTGATGGGATATTAGAACATCTATTTTTTGCTATTAGTATTCTTTTTTCAATTTCTTTATTACATCTTGCATTACGTGTTTTCATACTGCCTAGATATACAAAGATATTTGTTGGTTTTATCGCTGCTCCGTCCATTATGATGTTGCAATTTGGACGTTCCATTTTTATGCTTCTACCACCTCCGTTCTTTCTATGCTGATTTTTAGTCCCACTTTTTCACTCTTTTTTTTTTTTTGTATCATGTAAGAAACTGTTTTCAGTTTCTCCTCTGAGTCAGCTATTATCACATTGTCATCTGCATATCTAATATTATTTATATTTCCTTCTCCAACTCTTATTCCTTCCATTCTTGATATAATACTCAGTATGATTACTCAGTGTAAATATGTTTCACTTCCATAGTAAAAATATCTAAATGCTTTCATAAAATTATCTTTACAGCAGACATCCTCAGTTCTTTCCATCCCCAATCTCTATAATACTATTTCATAATTTTCTAGATATATGACAACAATAGCATTTCTATTTACATTAATATTGTCAAGAAATACTGTTTGGGTATTAAATAACATTTTCTGGTAAGATTCTTAATTTTCTTATCGTCTCTTTCACGTATCGAGGATTATCTTGTCCCTCTTATAAGTGCAAATCGGTAATGGATAGATAAGTGATAAATACTCGATTATTTCTCTTCTTTCAAATGACCGTAAAAGAAAAATGGGGGAAAAGAAAAATGGCTTACTGGGAAAGTTTTCGGGTGAGAACTAATCAACCAAATGTATAAGATAACTGGGACCCTCCCTGTGGCATCATTCTCTGCCACCGTAGTATTCACTTCAGATAAGGCTCTTTTGTAGTTTGACCTATTTATAAAAGCAGGAAAACACCATTGCGTTACTTTATGCCTCCTATGCGTTACGTTATGCCTCCTATATTTTCCTTATCTCTTCATAAAAAAACAGATGGTTTGATACAGCATGAGCGGTAGCAAAGAGTATTAATGTTATCCAATAGGAAATGGATATGTTCAGCCTAAAAAACACCCGTAACATTTTATAGGTATATATGGATTTATTGATGAACTAAAGCAAAATGAAAAATATTAAACGAATAGGTTGATCCTTTATCTATAGAAAATTCTTATTAAATACATATTGCATTGAAGTACATTGATAAAATAAACAAAAAACGAGGCAAATAAGAAACATATTTATAAAAATGTTCTTGCTACCTATCATTATGAATGTAATATTGTAAATCCATAGCGAATCTTGGATTACAATATTTTAAGTTTTATTGTTTATTTTTCATGTCTATTTCGAACATGACTCATAATCGGTAAACCAAAACTGATTGAAGTGTTTTACTATAAGAATATCAACTCCATTCCGTTTGTGAAATTGCAAGAAACAGATCATCAAACATTATTTTTTATCCTTAACTAATGGGAGTTATATGGATAAGAAAATTACAAAGTAGATAGGCAATTGATATAGTATTTTTCTTTAGTAACGGTCGAACTATGCGACTGGGAAAATGAATGCCTATTCACTTTTAGAAGAAAAATTAGTGGGAAGACATGTA
>NC_090728.1:152341749-152346749 GCF_036898095.1 Palaemon carinicauda
CTCCATATAGATTATCCAAAAGAAAAGAGAGAACCTTTTGCGGGTATTCCATGTGAATATACTTACTGTAGGCTTTTTCCTTTCAAGATATTGAAATTCAGTTATTCAAATGATTTACATAAAATGTCACTCAGAGAGAGAGAGAGAGAGAGAGAGAGAGAGAGAGAGAGAGAGAGAGAGAGAGAGAGAGAGAGAAGTAGTTAAGGTGGAGGTATTATGGTGATATCTAAAAAAATACATGCATACTTCATTATAGGTTTTTAGTATAGAGGGAAAGAGATAAATTATGGAATTTTGGCTAAGTAAATCTCTGAGCCACGGTCTTAAGATGCCGTAATTTAGAAGCATATAAATTTTCACTTCGGCTAATGACTTAATACTTTAATGAATAGTGAAACTACGCTAAAACTGAAAAGCCTAGAAGAGCTGTTAATCTCTTCATTATTCAATATGCTATTTATATTGCATTTTACATTTGAGTCCGAGATGGTGCCAACTAAAAGATTGAAGGTATTAGCAAGGTGCTTAGATAATTCAAATGCTGCTTAACCTACAGAATTGATCATTGGCATAGCGGGATAATATGGGATTTGGCTCATGTACAAATTAACAAAACTTCAAGGCTTGTCAGTTTTGGCATAGTTTCACTATTCACTAAATTACCAATTGATGACGGCTTTGGAATATCTATCTGAAACCTTAGATATAAGGAAATTGAAGTTATCATTTTCCAACAGAGCCATGATAGAATTAATTAAACTTTGTATAAATTATTATAAAATTGAATTTAATTGAAAATTTAAGCACACACTTTTGGTATGGCCATGGGAAACCCCCTATCTCCAGTACTTAGCAATATATGTATGGTGGGATTTTTTAAAAGAAGAATTCTAACAAACATTATAACTAATAACGTGAAAAGGTTTCGTTATATTGAAGAAATTTATGTTTTGCCATGAAATTAAGATTTTGAGATTTTTATTCATACATTTTCTTATGCACCTGGAGAATAATTGTATGTTATATTTTTTAGACTATCGTATATATGATGTAAAGATAGATTCAAGTTTGGTGTATATATAATGACAACGAATATCTATGAATATGGACATTACTACTCAAATCATAGTAAGAAAATTAACACATCTGTATTCACTTCTATGTTTTTAAAACGCTACGAGTTTCCAGCCCTGAGTATATTGGTGAGGAAATAAACGAGAATAGGACTATAGGCAAAAAAATTGAATTATCCTGAAATTATATTAGACAATGCTCGAAGAACAGCAAAAAAGAAAAACATATATAGGAAATGAAAATAATACACAAAACCTACTTGTATTGCCATATTGTTGATTCTTTTAAATAAATTCACCAATTGTTAAATTATTTCAACTTTAATGTAGCATTTACGAGGAGCAAAACAATAAGAAGAGACATAATAAATATTTCTTGTGACATTGCCAAGAGATGTGTATATTATATTCCATGTAATTCCCGTGAAAAAATTCTATATTGGTCAAACCGGTAAAGCCCTTGAAAAGAGAATTGTGCCACATAAGAAAAGTGTCAGGCATGTCGAAGAAAACAATGCAATGTTGGTTAATGTTAGAAATAAAAATCACAGGATTAATTAGACATGCACAGGGATATTAGTTCATTCAAATAACCGACTGGAAAGTAACACCATAGAGTTAAGTTTTATAAAAGAATGTTTTTATAAAAACTGGAATATAAGATATGGGATTTACAAACTCGATGCATTTATATGCAAAGAGATCTACAAGCAATATAATGAAAAGGAAATCAATCCCTTAACGTAAAGATATCTGTACCTCAGTCAATAACTGCTTATGTCAAATAAATCTTCTAGATTAAGCTATCATTCACATGTAGGTACAATTACCGTATATAGATATACACATGTGCTTTGATGCTACTTACAGGTGTGTTTTTAAATAAATGTATTGATATGAAAAACGTGTATAAACATGTCTATAATTATATGTTTATTTTTATAGGATTATATATGTATAAATGTGTAGATGCATGTTAATCATAAGGGCAATCCTGTATATTGGCGTGTATGCATCTGTATATATCCATTTGCATGTCTGTAGGTATATATGTATTATTTTTTGAGTATTTGTATGGATATGAATAACGCATATTAATATGAAGAAACTGTACCGAAAAGCCAATAAAATTTCATGCAATCCGACATGACCCCAACTGACACTTGGCTAGTGGGGTAAGAACTCAAATGAATACCTGTAAAACTCCAGGTGGTTTGTTGAGGTGTGGAGTACTGATCTTCAAATATCTGATTGTATATTCATACTCTCACTGTACACTATAAAAAGTAAAAGAACCCCCCCCCCTCAATAAATCAGTCCTTTCTAAAGAATTAACATAAATCTTGCTAGGACTTAATCTTTTATTTTCCCTGAGGTTTTTCCCTGAGGTTTTTCCCTGTGAGATTAACATATATATATATATATATATATATATATATATATATATATATATATATATATATATATATATATATATATATATATATATATATATATATATATATATATATATATCCATATGTATATATACACATAAATATATGTGTGCGTGTGCGTGTTTGTATTTTCTATGTGATGGCTCCTCATGTAATAACTCATTCCCTTGAATCGTGTCTTCATTGATTTAATTTGTTCTTTCCCTTCATTTCGTTTGGTGCAGATAGGATAGGCCTATACCTTGTACGTGACCACTGGCCCTTGCAAGTCGACTAGTTTATACTAGGTCTACTGATTACCAACATTGATTTCACTCTCTCTCTCTCTCTCTCTCTCTCTCTCTCTCTCTCTCTCTCTCTCTCTCTCTCTCTCTCTATTTTTATGATTTTTTTGTGAATAAAAAATATTCATTATTAAGGGTAACTAACCAAATAATAGTAACAACAACGTTAGTTGTAAAACCAAAAACGCCCCCCTCATGTCCCTATCATCTTATAAAGTCAGTTGACCATCAGAATGACCATGGCCGAATTAGTACTGTTGTTTATTATAGCCGTTATAATCCTACAATAATTTTGGTATAAGAAAAAAAACATGCAAATCAACGTTAACTGACTTAAGATGAAATCGCATATCTTGGCCAGGGCACCAGCCACCAGTTGAGATACTACTACTAGAGAGTTATGGGGTTCCTTGACTGGCCAGACAGTACTACATTGGATCCATCTCTCTAGTTACGGCTCATTTTCCCTTTGCCTACACATAGGGCAAATAGTCTGTTCTTTACCTATTCTCCTCCGTCTCCATATACCTAACAACACTGAGATTACCCCCCCAAAAAAAATCTTCTCCTAAGGGGTTAACTACTCCACTGTAATTGTTCAGTGGCTACTTTCCTCTTGGAAGAGATAGAAGAAACTCTTTAGCATGGTAAGCAGCCCTTCTAGGAGAAGGACACTCCAAACTGAAAACATTGTTCTCTAGTCTTGTGTAGTACCATAACCACTGTCTTGGGGTAGAGTTCTCTGGCTTAAGGGTACACTTGGGCACGCTATTCTATCTTATTTCTCTTCGTATTTTGTTAAGTTCTTATAATTTATATAGAAAATGTTTATTTTAATGTTATTGCTGTCCTTAAAATATTTTATTTTGCTTTTATTTCCTTTCGTCACTGAGCTATTTTCCCTGTTGAGGCCCCTGGGCTTATAGCATCCTGCTTTTCCTACTATGGTTGTAGCTTAGCAAGTAATAATAATAATAATAATAATAATAATAATAATAATAATAATAATAATAATAATAAAAAGAAGAAGAAGAAGAAGAAGAAGAAGAAGAACAACAACAACAACAACAACAACAATAAAAACAACCATATACAGTTAGTAATGTAATGTAGCAGAACCCTCTTACCATTAGACGGGTCACCCCATGGACATTGATAAGCCCTATATGTTTCATCCATTTTGACTCTGCATTAGTTGCTGAAAAGAACTATTTTCCTTTGAAAAAATTATTAATAACATACACTTCTCAGACAAAGTATTACTGTGGTAGTTATAGTTTGTGAAATTCACTTAAAAATTGCATCTACTACGAAACAAACTAAAAGGTAAAATCCGGCAATTTGGTATGCATAAAATTCGTCTAGTGCTACAAATTCCAGAATACTTTTTAAGAATCGATCATGATCCCCAATAACAAAGAGCACGTTTTCAACACATAAACTATATTCATTATCAAATGTTACTCCAGAGAGTAAAAAAAAAAAAAAAAAAAAAAAAAACATAAAAGTAATTACTACTTTTACATTTCACCTTGTGATTCGAGGGTTAGCTCTTTGTACATAAAATTTGTACTTCGCAATTTGCTTAAAATATCTGAACAGAAAAACTTTGCACATACAAGTATTGTGCAATTCACTTCGATCCCGAAGGGACTTTCACAATTATATTTTGCTGTTTTGTTAAGTTGCACTTCTACAGGATTCGTCCGAGACTCTCTAGGTTACGTTAGAATATCAATTTTAAAGATCATAGAATAAATCTTTGATATTCTGCTTCCTCAAACAACACTAATTTTCTTTTGTTCCATCCAAATCCCTGCAAACATGTTTAGTATTTCCAGAAGTTATTGACAAAGTACTAAAGCCTTAAGTGTTCCCCTTTTACTGAAGTATCATAAAAACATAAAAGGTAACGTATTAAGAACTCCAATAATATCTGGTACAAGGGAATTTCAACTCGTTATGTGAGAAATTACATCTTGCCGCAAACATATCGCCATAAGAGGTTTTCCTTTCAATATCTAATGAATATTTTCTGTCTGGTTGAACAAACAAAGGAAGTGTTGTTATCTTTACTCAAACTAATTTTACTAGATTTTCAGCAATCGATAAGGTACACAAACTGGTAGCTTGTCAAGATGAAAATGAACTTATGACTCTCTCTCTCTCTCTCTCTCTCTCTCTCTCTCTCTCTCTCTCTCTCTCTC
>NC_090728.1:152354249-152381749 GCF_036898095.1 Palaemon carinicauda
TATATATATATATATATATATCATCTCCTACGTCGATTGGCGTAAAGAGCCTCGGTTAGATTTTCTTTTGAATCAACACTTCTCAAATCATCATCCACTTCACGCTTCATAGTCCTCAGCCATGTAGGCTTGCGTCTTTCAACTCTACTTTTGCCTCGTGGAACCCAGTCGAAAGTTTGGTGAACTAAACTCTCTTGGGGAGTGTGAAGAACATACGCAAACCATCTCCATCTAACCCTCACGATGACCTCGACCACATATGGCACTCGTATAAACTCTCTTATAGTTTCGTTTCTAATCCTGACCTGCCATTTAACTCCCCATATTCTTCTGAGGGCTTCGTTCTCAAATCTACATAATCTATTCGATATTGTTCCATTGTCATACCACGACTCATGTCCATTCAGTAATGCCGATCTCACTAAACTGATATATAGCCTGCTTTTTATATGTAATTTCAGGCAATTAGATTTCCAAATTTTACTCAACCTAGCCATTGTCTAATTTGCTTTTTTTCAATCTTTCATGAAACGCATATTTTAAAGATCCTATATTAAAGATCGTAGGTCCTGAATATTTCTCCTTCCAATGATATTTCATTATCCATTGCATATTCCGTTCTCGTCATCTCCCTCTTTCTTGAGTTGGACCTCATGTGATATTTCATGCATTCTGGTAAGCAACCTTTGCAAGTCCTGTTGTTCTGCTAATAAGCAGTGTCATCAGCATACTCTAGTTCGGCAAATTTCCTGTTCTCAATCCAGTCCAATCATTCTCCACCATTCCCAACTGTTCTAGGCATTACAAAACCCATGAGGAGGATAAACAACATAGGTGACAACACATATGGAAACTCATTTGATAGGACTCCAATAACATTAACATTAATCAAGTTTACATATTTACGAGGAACTCAATGACAATACAGGACTCTAAAAAATAAGCCAGTTCACACTATCAAAGGCATTTTTATACTCCACAAATGCCATCAAATGTGGTTCCTATATTCTACACATTGTTGTACCACATGTCTCAAAATGAAACTTTGGTCAGTACAATTCTACCTCTTCTAAATCCTGCTTGTTCATCTTACAGCTTTTCATCAACCTTTCTCTTTAGTCTCTTTAGAATGAGCATACTATATATTTTTAAGACGACTGTGTCACTAGAGATTTCTATATCAAAATATTTAATTTTGACAATTATTAAAATAAAAAAAGACACTTCAACACCAGAAAACAAACAAGAATCACACTTACATATATGTATCTGTTACTCTTACAACCTTTGGCCTCTCACAAGGTTACAGAATGGTTAAGCAAAAATAAATGCAATTCACTTTTTAACTAAATCACACAAGGCCAGTCACAAAAACAAATTTTACAATATAAATAAATACACTTCACTTCTTCCAAATTAAGCAAAGATTATTACTAATGTTTGAAAGCACTATATACATTGGAGAGAAACACAATAGATGGATGGAAGAGGCGCTGGAGAGAGAACTGTCGGAAGCACAGATGTTTTGGAATATTAGGCTGGATCTCTCTCCCTAAAACCATGGTAGGCCCTTATATGCTGTCTTAAGTCATTCTAGAAACTTCCCGCTGATTCAGGCAAAGCATTCCCAATGCATGTGCACAAGATCCGGTCGGGCTCTCGTAACGACATTGTTGCCCACTTGGCAGTTTCAAGCATGATTCCATCGTCTCCTGACAAGGGCAACAGTCTAAGCTAACTCTGCCCACCTTGTCTCGTATCATTAAAGAAAAAAGAATAAATTTAGTCGAGAACCTTCATGCCTTTGCCAACCTCATGGAAACCTGATGGAATTTTTCGTGTGTGTCATACAGCATACCTTTTAACAGTATTACATAAGACTTCGTAAGCAAACTACGTGAAATGAAAGTTTAATTCTTTAAAATAACGTCCATTTACTTAAACAGAAATGAATGAGAAAATAATTAAATGAATGACGACAGTCTTACGTAATTTACATACATTTACTTAATCCTGCATGAGTAGAGCTCACCTTATGAGCTGGCTATACATCCCTCAAATACACAAATGAAATATGTGAATAAAATAATTTACTTTCATATTAGACCAGCCTCGTAAGAATATGTAATAATTTATGTATATATATATATATATATATATATATATATATATATATATATATATATATATATATATATATATATATATATATATATATAGTGTGTGTGTATGTATAAGTATATAATACTTTCAGTTTGATCAGTGAGGATCACATAATCCTTTCCTTTTATTCTTAACAATTAGCTGCTGGAAATTACCAATATTCCTTTACTCATTATTTAAAAATCAATTCGTGGTAAAAACGCATAATGTTTATGGATTTCGGAGAAGAAATGTTTCTTTTAATAATATAAAAGGTAGTGTTATGCTTAATAAATATGTGCATTCAAATGATGCTCGTAAAAGGTGATGCTTGTAAAGGAAGCTGGAAAAACATAAAATGGATAGATTTTTGTAGAGTTCATCAGATACATAACATATTATTGCCTTTATTTCATAGCACATCTATTCGGGGAAAACAACGAATCAGTTATGTATTCTACATGAAATAAAACATAACTAACATTATTTTATATAATCTATCCAAATAAGCCTTCGTAAAGGAAATAAATCCAAAGTAAAATACTTGCATAAGCCTAGTCTTATTTTTTTTTTTTGTAGGCAAGTGAGCCTCCAAAAGAAATATTTTAACTTTTGGTTAAATAAAAAGTATAAAGTTTTCTTATTTAATCAACTTTTAGCGCGGTCGATATTTCTGAAAAAATAGAACTTGAAGTACGACATAATAATACAGATATTGTTATATACTGTTGAAAATACAGGTTAATTTTATTGCCAAAAAATAATAACGGAGGGTTTTCCATAGTTTTTATCAGCTTTTTAAAAACCAAGGCCGTTGGAAATCTCTTATTGCTGATCACTAACACAAAATTTGTAGTTTCAGATTCTTCAAATACTGTTTTTTATTTGCATACTAGTAGATAAACTTACAGGGGAAAGATATCCAAACTTATAATCGAAAAAGGTATTTATTTAATAGGAAATAAACTTCATGAGATCAAATGATAATAAGCAAATTGTTTCTTGCATATACTGAAATGACCTTGATCAAACATACATAATTTACCAGTAAAACTCGAAACGTCATGAGGAAAGCAAAATGAATAGGTCTAACCATACTTAGTTAGTCCTCACTTCACTCCGCATTCTCTACACTACAGGTATAAACATAATAAAACATTAAATTGCCTTATAGCGCACCGTGCCGGTTGACCCTAGACCTTATAGCGCACCGTGCCGGTTGACCCTAGAACCTTATAGCGCACCGTGCCGGTTGACGCCAGGTTTATTTTTCTAATGAATCATACTTTTTAAAAAACAATTTATATATAACATCACATTCTAATAACTTCTACAAACTTCTGTACTGATATAGCAGTGCATATTTAAAACAAAATGAACAAACTGTCAAATTAACATATAAGCCTCCTCTGCCGCCCAGGAAAAATCATAGATAAAAAACAAAATCTCAAGTTTTGAAAAAACTATGGAAACCTGTGTATCCACGGCAATAATGCAGAGTAACTCAAATTTGAGTGGTGGAACCTCACTCTTGTACTACTAATAAATAATAATGATAATAATATTAATAATAAATTCGACTTGCTCGGGCTAGCGTGCGCTAGAAAGTGACCACTTACTAAATACCTCTTCAAACATTGAATACGTTTCACCCAACACTAAAATCTCATTGGCCACTGCCTACATAACAACTGAACTTAAGTAACAAGACACTTAAGATCTGCTTACATGTCGTTAGGACAATTATTTTTCGCTATACTTCGTAACGCGAAAAAATTCTAGTCCTCACTTCACTCCGCATTCTCTACACTACAGGTATAAACATAATAAAACATTAAATTGCCTTATAGCGCACCGTGCCGGTTGACACTAGATAATACCAAAGAAAGGGAGAGAAGGAAAAAAATGGAGAAAGAGAAATAAATGCTCCGATTGAATGATTTACACATTTAACCTCTTTTTGAAGCCTTTGACAAACATGTTTACTTGAAACAGACTACCAACACTCATGTCTATGAAGACATCTATCATTGACGTTATCGTTTGCGATGTTTGAACTTGTAGCCACAGTTTTAACAAAAAATTATGTTTGGTTACATTACAGGAGCTTTTTAAAAAACTTCTTAAAGAGAAATCGAACAAAGGACAAAATCATTCCAGCTTCCTCTGCATCAAGCAAAATACATCAAATATGGAAAAGCATTTGTGATAACTTCCGATATCAAAAACTAAACAGTATTGGTGATTTTTTTTTTTTTTTTTTTTTTTTTTTTTTCTTTTTTTTGTTCAACTAAGAAATCTTCAAATTACAATAAACTTAATTTCCCAAATCTCAGATAAGAAAACTTTACTGATCTATCAAAATAATAAAGAAGTTTTTCAATATAGGAAAATATAATCCGCACGGATTCTGCAACACCATATTATCAAAAAGATCCTTTGTTTGCACCGATCTACCAGCTTAATGTTTCACAGGTGCTTGCAAAGATTTAACAAGTGAATTTTCCGTTGGATCTATGTAACCCCTCATTTCATGCATGCACGTTATGGCATAAATAGCTTGATCACTGGAGATTACTAAAACGCCGGAATCTAATAGAAGCGTGATAAATAAAGCAACATACAATGGCATTTCGCTTTGCTCGTGACCATTATTGTAAGTTTCTCTTTGATGAAAGACAAATTTGTAGGCCTTGTCGGTGCTGCCATTCATCGATGATAGAAGATGCTCATGACAACTGAGGTCCCCCAATTTCCTGTCCAAATTAGATGCCACCGTTAAAGACGACTGCTGGCATTTCATTGCATTCACGATCCTGGAAAGCAGATTCCAAAAATAAAACAATGTACATATATACTTGTAATTTCAAAACCTTTACCTTCTATATCAAAGTTAAATTTCAGCGAAAAATTTCCTTTTTTTTTTTTTTTTTTTTTTTCCTCCTTATCTTTGCCGTGTAATAAAACCTTTGTTACGTAAACACTCAAAGTTTAACAATAAAGTTTTCCTCGTTAATATGAACAGTCAAGATGCAGAGGACTTTCACTCAGGAATATTCTACTTAAGAATTTTTACCTCCATTTTATTAATAACCTTTGGTATAAAACACCAAACCTCAAGTTAAAGCATCAATTGCCTCTGTACCTGGACACCAATATTAGAGATTAAAAACCTCAACATATTTTTAAAAGTAGCAAAACAGTCTAAAGAATTAATAACTCTCACAAGTCCATAACTCTGAAAAATGTAAAAAGAATTGACCATTCATCCATGTTAGTTGACAACACTTCAAAAAATCCGCTCTTTTGTACTCTTTCTGGGCTTACATACATTGATGACCTGAACAGTGTATTCAGTACAAGTTTAAATTCTTTGGTTTTCTATGATTTCCAAATCTGGCTTTTTGCTACCTACTTGCATTAAAATCGAAAATTTTATCTGGAACAACGTTCAAACATTGCCAAAGTACTTTACATAATTCTGTCGACTGCCTCCTGCTCCTTCATGTTTAATTTTAAAGATTAAATTGCTGTCCAGTTTCCAACCACTCTTTTCATGATATGAAAAAAAAAAATGCGCTGTATTCATCGCTAAAAACTTCAGAATTACTCCAAACCTACTACTGAGGTGTCACAACATATAAATTTCCCAACACCAGAGGCGTCACAATAGAGTGATAAATTGCCTACATCTGAGGCGTCACAATATAGTGATAAACTGCCTACACCCGAGGCGTCACAATATAGTGATAAACTGCCTACACCCGAGGCGTCACAATATAGTGATAAACTGCCTACACCCGAGGCGTCACAATATAGTGATAAACTGCCTACACCCGAGGCGTCACAATATAGTGATAAACTGCCTACACCCGAGGCGTCACAATATAGTGATAAACTGCCTACACCCGAGGCGTCACAATATAGTGATAAACTGCCTACACCTGAGGCGTTACAATATAGTGATAAACTGCCTACATCTTAGGCGTCACAATGAAGTAATAGGTTAAATAAGTCTGATGCAAGTATATAGTTAAAGTAAGAACCAAAATAAAAAGAATGAATTTCTGCGTCAAAACGTGCTCTCAACCGGAGCATCTGATATTTTTTCATTAAGTTCTCAACTAGCTTTGCTCAATATGTAAAAATACAGAAATACTTTATCGTTTTCATTTTAACAATACCTTTCACGACAAATTTCGTGGAAATTATGTAACAGACAATTCTGTCCAAAAGATATTCGTTAAAATAAAGTTTTCGTTAATTCAGAATGTTTGGCATCTAAACAAGGTCTTTAACGACATAGTTTATCCTAACACTGTAGTTACGAAATTCGCCTTCAGTATTCGTCCTCTGTAAACCTTTCCAAATACAATTTAGAGTCTGAAAACCAATTATACTTTCTTGTAAATAAATCCAAATCTTGAAGCTTTTAAAGTAAATAGCTAGCATCCAATGCCCCTTCAAATAAACCATCCGCAGCTATGCCATCATCTAAAAATACTTCAATCTCCACTTCCTTAGATCTCCAATATCTAACAGACTTAAGAACTTTAGTAAAGATGTACCGCCGCTTCAAAAATATCTAAAGAATATCCATTATAAAAAACTTTTTAAATTTTTCCCCAATGAGAAAGATATTGGCAACGTTTTAATAGATTTCTATGCGATAAGCAGACTGTAGACTGATTAAATCCTTAAAAAGTTTGTAATAAAAAACCAGCCTTTGCTTACCATTTCCATTCTTGGTCACCGTCAAAGGAATTATTTCTTAGTTTTTCTGATACCAGTGTCACCCATTCTCTTAATAAATTCTGATTCGTCCCTTTCTGACCTATTGTTACCCAATCCAACAACCACAGTAACGGTTTTGAAATGAAATTTTGTGATCGCCCTTTTAGACGTCAATGACTATCTTACCGGACCCAATCTAATTCTGTTCAATGTATTGTGAATAACAACAACCAACAGGCGATTAAAACAATAAAATAAAATAAACACAATGTTCCAATTTCCTTGTACCAACTGCTAAGTATACAAAAATAAAAACAGCTATATTTTCACTTATCTTTTCGACGTCTTTCTTGGTACATTCCTGGCTCCAATGTCAACTCTCGGCCTTTATTGAGCTCTAGACCTCTTCCATCAAAGTTGATATGAATCCACACTTTCCCTCGATCTTTAACTAGCTTGACACTTTCGGCGATGCTGCTCTTTGCGTACTAACTCGTTTCTGCAGCAGTTTTAGATGTTCCTTGTCCTCCAAGTTGATAAACAATCGCATCTAATGCTAACATTTTCGTATCAGTTTCCTCAAAATAACGCGATGCTCATTCAAATGGTTTTCCATTATACTTTAACGAGGTGCGGATACTTGTTGAATATTCTGCTGGAAATCGGATAATAGATTGTCCATCACTTCTTGAAACGGTTTCAGCATTCTGATTGCTAACGTGAAAACACTATTCACATCTGAAGCTGTATTTGACCCTGCCTGGCGTCCTGGCTAATAAATTCGACTTGCTCGGGCTAGCGTGCGCTAGAAAGTGACCACTTACTAAATACCTCTTCAAACATTGAATACGTTTCACCCAACACTAAAATCTCATTGGCCACTGCCTACATAACAACTGAACTTAAGTAACAAGACACTTAAGATCTGCTTACATGTCGTTAGGACAATTATTTTTCGCTATACTTCGTAACGCGAAAAAATTCTATTTCTCAGTAAGCGTGTACAAATATGGTTTAACCCTAAAAAAAAAAATACTTGGAAAGGTTTTTCAAGTTTTATGGATTTTTGTGATGTGTAGAATAACATACTAAAAGTCTATCAAAATGCAAGTACTATAAAGCTGTGAAGTCCAAGATGGGCTCCATTGTATTAAAAGTGTAATTAACTTCCGTATTATTCACTCTGCGATGATAGATAAGATGTCCATATAGTCCAAGAGGTAGTAGCCATTTATTTACCGGAGATGACCAAAATCCTAGTGGGTATTTTTGGAAAGGGTATACCATAGGACATCCGAAAATGGGTATCTTTAAGTTGGGCAGTGGTGGGTGTGGATTTTATTAACCCCTTTTGTCTGAAAACGGACTTTTCATTTTTCGGCAAAATATGGTAGTTCGGGAAAGTATATTGGCTCCAGCTCCTCTCAAACTGGGCCTAGAGTAAAGAACTATATGCCAAAACGATGCTATTGATCAATAGATGTTTTGATAACAAAAAACATTAATCAAATGATTATTGGGGGATCACCAGGCGTCAAAAGGTCAAGATCGCCCTTTCGAATGCCGGTTTTGGGTTTTAGCTGTATTTTGGTTAAATAACACATCAAAATTTGCCCAAGGTTTACTAAATATGAATAAAATATAAAGAAAAGACATAAATAAAGTTTTTTGAAGAGTATGGGTTTTATTCTGGCAATATGACTGATATGACAAAAGTCTTTATTAAACGGTTCCTGTGAAATTCACTCGTCAAACCGTTTCAAATTTAGTTAATAGATGGTTTGCCCATATTACTGAAATATGTTTTATTAACTTTGTGTGTACACCTGTTTTATCTTTTAAACATTATAAAAAATATTCATTCTTTAATAAATTTAATAAAATGAACACCACCCTGCCACTGTAAATAGTATGCCCCTAATGGCGGTGAGTTCTCGTCTGGGTCATATGGTATTTTAATGCATATGTTTTTTTCACTTTTTTCAATTGCTTCATCCGCAGTAATGACGTATGTTTTGCACCTATTACGTAGATCATAATCATTGAGGAAATTTTATGCAAATTTCCAGCAGTGAGAGGTAAATAATCAGTTCAGTTCATATGTGTAATTTCAAAAGTGTTGATTCACAACTCCTTACACAATTTTTTTTTTTTTTTTTTTTTTTTTTTTTTTTTATGTAAGTAAATGGCGGTTTACAAATAAGTAGTGTCCTAGACATGAACTATAGGAGTTTCAATTTTTTTCAGGTTGATGTTGCTGTTATAGCTGCAGCCCTCACAATGACTAGTGGGACTGGTAATCCGCAGCAAACAAATGATAACTGCCCTTACCTTCGTAGCCAATCGACTAAGCTTGCTGTATCGACATCACGGGTTTTACCAAATGTCTGCATATTCTGCCAAAAAACTCGAAAGAAAATTAGGGGAAAGGAACAAACACTCACCACATGTGCATGTGATTCGGTTGAAAAAAATGTCAAAGAAGCTGCTCGTGCTCTAAATGACAGTGAAATGCTTGTGATGATAGGTGACATTGGGTTTCGTAGCAAAGAGGTGAAATATCATAATGACTGTAAACGAGCATACCTGAATCAAAAGAGGGACACATTAAAGAGAACAGTGTCTCCTGATAGCGACAATGCAAACAATATTGCTTTAAAAAGTATATTCCAATACATTGAATTCTCAGTCATTGACAATTATCGGCCTGAATACCTTGTTTCATTACATCGGCATTACCTTAGATTTCTAGAGCAAATATCTGAAGTTGAGATTGTACCTCACAAAGTCTCAACTTTGGGGGATAGAATTGGGAAACATTTTGGTGATAGAGTCAAAATAGATTGTTTAAGTAGGAAAGAAGGGTTGGTAGTGTATTCTAGCAAGGTAAATAAAAAACTGGCCCTTTCAACAGCTTCAAAATTTAGCAGCTCAGAAGAGCATATTATGACTGAAGCAGCCTCGACATTACGTTCTAACATCCTTGAAATTTGTAAGTATGCACCTTAATTGCCTGTGTCCTTGTCACTTGATGATTTTAAAAAAGGGCAAGTAGAAATTCCAGACCTTCTTCATTTGTTTTTTACCACACTTCTCTGTGGCTGGCAGAATAAAGATAAGCCTAGTGAATCAGTAAAACGAAGGGTAGTCTCACTATCCCAGGATGTTATTTTCTGTACCAGCCGGGGAAGAGTAAAACCATCTAAGCATCTTTGTCTGGGAGTCAAAATGAAAAGCCTCACAGGTAGTCGCAAAGTTGTGGAAATTCTTAATCACTTGGGTCATGCTGTAAGTTATCACACAGCTGAATCAATAGAGACTGAAATAGCGTCAAAAATCACAGCAGAAGGACAGCTTTTATCTGATATGCTCTTACCTCAAGTTGGTCTCTCCACAGGTCTTGCTTGGGATAATTTTGACGAGCTGACAGAAACCCTATCTGGCAAAGACACTCTTCATGACACCGTTGGGATATGCTACCAGAATAGGCCTGCTGCAGGGGTGGTGCAAGGTGCTCAGACTGAAGGGACCACAAATACTGATGCAACTACTGACCAAGTACTTGTAAAAAGACGAGGAATATATGATGCGCCTCAGCGACAAATCATGCCATATAAAAGAAAGCCATCACTATCAAAGTTCGTATTTGAAAATTATTCACAAGATCCACCATCCAGCCTGGAGATAGCAAAGAAAATGGATATCATCTGGTCAATCTGCTGCTGCCTGATGTCCAGCACCCCTATGTGGCGTGGCTGGAATTCCTTGGTCATAGAGGACAGACTCCCTTTGCAGCAGATTGGGTATATGGAAAATATTAAACTGCTACCAACAAGATTGGATGTAGTTAAAGAAACTTTGGTCAGGTCTCAAAAGGTTGCATGTGAGTGCGGTGAAGTATATGCTATAGTGACATATGACCTTGCTATTGCAAAACCTGCACTTCATATCCAAGCACAAGAATCCCCTCTCTTTGACAATATCTTCGTTTGTTTCGGTGCATTTCATATTTCCATGGCCTATTTCAGCGCTTTAGGTTTTATTATTGAATCGTCTGGTTGTACCGAGGTTCTTTGCTCGGCTGACATGTTGGCTCTTGGTTCAGTACGAGGGTTCATTGGTGAAAACCTTTTAACAGATCAAGCATATTCATCCCTTGTTTGCACTTGCTTTGCAGATTCTGTATTTTAAGCAATTTATTGTAGAAGGTGGAATACCAGATGAATGCATGGTGCTGTTGAATTCATTTTCTGCAGACCCATCACCCCAATCACTTGTGACGTTATTGGAGTCCACTGCTATTTGTAATTTGTTGGAGAGAGATGGTGAATTATGTGATCAGACTCGTCAGGGTCATCATGGCTCCACTGCTAGGTTATGGTTTCTCTACATAGATCTTGTTCATATATTCATGCTGTTTGACAGAGCCAGTAGGACAAATGACCTAGACCTCTACATCTATGCTTTAGGCTTAATGATTCCTATATTCTTTGCAATTCACAAGCCAAACTATGCCCGTTGGATGTCATTGTATCACCTCAATTTGCTCAATATGGAAATGACACATCCCGGAATCAAGTCAAGTTTTGAAGGAGGTGCACTCTCTGTGCAGAGAACTAGGAATACCTTTTCCAGAAGTGCAGTTGATATTACCTTAGAGCAAACTGTGAATAGGGATGCCACATCCAGGCAAAAGGGTATTGCTGCATTTACACAGAATGTTGCAGCCCGTAAGAGGTGGACAGTGACAAGATCTTTTAGGGGAGCAATTGTGAGTTGTCTCCTGGAAATGGCTGGAATCACACTGGTGGATGATGCAATACAGGAAGTAAAGCCATCGAGGATAGCCAGAGACAATGCAGATCTTAAGAGCACGATCACAGAGGTGGAGAACACTCTCAATCCATTTACTGTTAATGAGGATACTCTGTATTGCCTAAACACTGGCAAAGCTGCCTCGAATGGTGTGAAAGACAGTCTTCTGCAGTCAAAAGAAACTGGATCCACCTGGTATCAAGTTTTTGTTAATGAATGTAAGGTAGATGGTGGGCGTTTTGAACGGGCTGTTAAGCGAAGAAAGGTGATGAATTTCACACAGGATGCAGTAAAAGTTAAATTCACCACAAAGGACAAACAGATCAAGGAAGAAAAATGCACCAGAGACATATTTGGAAGGCTGCTGTATTTGTCAGTAACACAAGAACTTGATCTCAGTATTGTCCTGTCCTATCCTCTCACTCCAGTTCCTTTCTCATTGTGTCATATAACTGGTGATATGAACAAGACATCAAAGAGCACATTAATGGAAAAATTAGAAGCAATGGGAACCTTGAATGCCATACCAGACAGGACTGATGTCTATATTATTGATGCTATGTTCTTCTTCCGTACGCTTGACATGCCATCCACCTATGGGGGGATGGCAATGTCTATTTTGAAACGAGCTTGTAGCACTGGTGAAATTGTACACATAGTCTGTGACACATATCCTAATGGGCCAAGTATCAAGGACATTGAACATGACTTGCGTGGTAGGACACTCACTACCTACATAATCACTGGCTCATCACAGAAAAGACCACCAGATGTTAACACGGCGTGGAGCACATCACAATTCAAAACAGAGTTTTTGGCCTTCTTGAAGGATGAATGGTAATCAGATAGATATGCATTGACTCTTCAGGGACATCAGGTCTACTTTGCAGTGGAACATGAATGCTACCTTTACACTTCAGCAAGTGGAACTGTCAACAGGATCCTGGTTCATGAGCTTCAGTGCAGGCATGAAGAGGCCGATACACGGTTACTGTACCATGTAAACTTTGTTTCTGTTAACCATGATGTTTCCCCAGTGATTGTCATTCGCAGTAACGACACTGATGTCTTCATCCTCATTCTCTACCATGCTAGGTTTCTTAATGCACAGATTTGGATGGATGCTAGCTTGAGTTCTAGAAATTCCAGGCGTTTCATAGATATGTCACATCTTGCAACCAAACTGACTGAATCTGTATACGATGCACTACCAAGCTTCCTTGCTCTGACAGGCTGTGATTACACAGAGTCTTTTATGAGAAAAGCAAAGTGGAAGCCATTTGAAATAATGAGAAGCAACCCTAGGTTCACATCAGCAATTAGTCACCTTGGAGACTCAGATGTCATCAATCCAGATGTTGCTGCTGTGGTTGAAGAGTACTTGTGCACTGTCTATGGAGTTCGGAACCTGACAAGTGTTGATGAAGCCAGGCTTCAACTTTTCCGCAAGTTGTATGCCCCAAAGAAGGAAACTGATCCACTGGATAAAATCAAAACTACCGACCCCTGTTGTCTTCCTCCTTGCCAAAGAGTGTTGCAACAGAAGTTGCTAAGAACTAACTTTGTTGCACACATATGGAGGAATGCAAGGGAAGCCGATCCAGTCTCATTTCGTCCTGAAGGACATGGCTGGAAAGTTCAGAATGGCAAGTTGATAATTGTCTGGTTCACTGGCTCAAGTACCCCTGATAAGTTAACCGTTGAAGAATCTGATGTACAGGAAGATGATGATGATGATGATGATGATGATGATGATGATGAAAGTGACACTGTGAGTAGCCATTCCTCGGATGAAGAAAAGGAAATAGATTTTTAGAAAAGTCCAAATTAATAATATTGCTGGAATAGATCCCACCTTCTTCAAAAAACTTTTTTTGTATCTCTTTTATATATTATGCATTTTTAGTAAACCTTTAGCAAATTTTGATGTCTTATTATCCAAAATATAACTAAAACCCATATGCGGCCTTTCAAAGGGCTGACCTTGACCTTTTGACCCCTGGTGACCTCTAATAATAAATCAATTAATTTAGTTTGATATCAAATAAATCTACTGATCAATAGCATCATTTTGGTATATAGTTCTTTATTCTAGGCCCAGTGTGAGAGGAGCTGCAGCCAATTTACTTTCCCTAACCCCCATATTTTGCCGAAAAATGAAAAAGTCCGTTTTCGGACAAAAGAGGTTAATAAAATCCACACCCACCACTGCCCAACTTAAAGATACCCATTTTTGGATGTCCCATGGTAGACAATTTCCAAAACTACCCACTAGAATTTTGGTCATCTCCGGTAAATAAATAACTGCTAGCTCTCGCTCTAATACTTAGGTTTTCTGGGTAAAAGAATATTATGGAAACAGTCAAATTTCTTAATGATTACTATACAAGATGGTATCCAATAATGTCCACGAAGATACAGATATATCCAAAATTAACTGTATATAAAAAATCAATATATACAAAATATACACTAACTTGACAGTACATCACTTATGAAACTAGTGTATTTGGTTACTATTAGAGTCTTAAAAGTCTAAAGTTGATAATATAATAATCTTATTAATTATTAGGTGCATACATATTCCATTAGCAATGTTAATACGTAGACTTTAATACTCCTCATCTTCATTTTCATTGAATTAGACATAATTGTATGGATTTTCACGATTTTCTAATTGGCATTGTCCACTGACAGGTGTACATGGTGATTCATACACTTATAACTACTCCGCGATGATCGACAGGAAAATTCGGAGTTACAATGTATTACCTTTAACAATAGATTGTCTGGAGTTGCATTCATATCCGACATTACTAGTGTTAACCTAGTGTCCTCTATCTTCCAACCCCATGTTATTTTCTTTCCCAATTCCACTCCATTATCTGGTAATAAACTCAGAGAAAATAAAATATAGTGGAAGAGTCTGTTTGGGATAGATGTTCTGGTGCTACAAAAGATTTTGAGGACAATTTTCTTGGACAGGGTACTATGGCACAAAGATGTCAGTGACTGCAATCATCCCACAAAATAGTACAGCCATTACTTTGGCTCTAGTGTAATCAGTTACTTTCTGTCTTGGTTTGGAGAGAGGAATTGATCAGCACAAGATTGCATCACAGAATTACCCTTGACTAACTTTTAAAATGTAGCCCTTTTTCCTTCACCAAAGATGCACGGTGAACGATCTCATCCAGTAAAAGCGTGGACGAAAAGCATCTGAGAGCAGGGTTGATTTTCTTAGGACTGACTTGAGACTGTTGATGTGGTACACAGTTTTGGCAGTTAATTTATCCGACCTAAAATGAAAGTTCCTGCTATCTGTCTGCACATAATGAAAGAGTAGAATTAAGATGTCTGTGTGTTCTCCAGTAAACCTAGTGATATGGAATTGTGATACTTCAACTGCAGCCCTAGTAATATCTATGTCAGCATCACCAGGTGAGTTGATGACAACACACCCTCTTTTTCTAAGTTTACTACTGAATAGATCAAATAAGGCTTGCTTGTTGATATCCCTCCACAAAAACTTCTTCCCTGTCAGAGAACAAATTTTGCTGTAAAACTAACAAGAAGGTGAGTGTTGTCCTTGATTGATGAACCTCCATTATTGACATAAAAAACTACTGTTGTCACTTCATATTTTCGAATGATGAAATCTACATATGACTCGGCTATTGCGCCTTAGCTACCTCCCTTCTTCCAGGGTACTTGATGTAATAAGTATCCTCCATCAATGACATAGTACTCTGTTTGGTGAGTGGACTGAGATGGATCTAACCCTGCTTCTTTAAAATGGTCTGAGATAGGATGAGCAAGCTGTGGTTTATCTGGCTTACGAAATGCATTTCGAATCTCGAAAAGAGCTGGAGGGAATGGGCTAATCTCATTTCCTAAAACATCTTCCAGTGACAGCTCACCTTTTCTTGCTACTGCCAAGAATCTCTTAAATGATAAGGCAGGATTAATATTTTGATGTGGTGTAACCTTGATTGCAGAAAAATTAAGCGTTATGCCTTCATCTTTTCTCTTAAAAGAGTATCTGAAAGCAGACTGCCCAATTATATTTTATATTATTTTCTTTCCAATGTGCTTGTATTCAAGAACATTTATGTTGGGATTTGCCACTACACCACTGACTACATTCAAAGGGTGAACAAAATAGTAATTTGGTGTTGAGCTTTTGTAATTCTGAAGCATCCCTCCTCATCCTTGCGTTGGTCAAATATTTATATTGATCACTAGTAGTGTACGAAAGATCGTTTAATTCCTTCATTGCCTCGTTATACCCAGCAGTAATAGGAGCTAACAATGTCCAGAATGACCTCTGCTCTCCTGTCATACCATCTCACTGAGTCACTTAAGGTTTTTAGTGACTTCATTAAAGTTTGTTCAATAGCAAGATCCGAACTAAGACCTGCTCAGTACCGATCACTATGACAGATCAAATGAAGACCACTGGAAAATTTCTGAAACACGTCTGGATGAGTGAGATTTAGTTGCTTCATCTCTTGGACGTAGAAATTTGCAGACTTGAGATTACTGTAGTGGCCAGCTGATGCAAATATTCGGAGAGGCTCTGAAACAACCCTTAAATGTAATAATCAAGATCCAGTACATCTTCTGATACTTAAGCTACAAATGACTTAGCTCCGAAGTTATCAGTTATTTACATAACTTAGCGAGAAGAGGAGCTTTTAGCACTTGTTGGAGAATTGGTAATGTTACTCCTCTATGTAAATGTGTTTGTCGTAGCTCAAGTCCAACTGATTTCCGGCCAATTTTAAAAACTCCTGTATTATCTAAAGTTTTTGAACGTCTCCTGGCAAAACGTCTCAATAAGTTTGCTGAAGGTAATCATCTATTCTCTAGTTTGCAATTTGGTTTTCGTAAAGGACTTGAAGCATGTGATGCCCTTATTACAATCTCCAATGCTGTACAGAGATCCCTGGATTGTGGTAAGGAAGTTCGTATGATTGGCCTCTATTTTAGTGCTGCCTTTGACCGTGTTAATTATAAGGCCCTTGTTTTCAAACTCAAACAGTTGGGAGCGGGTGGGTCGTTTTTTAGCATTATTATTGACTTTTATAATAATAGATTGCAAAGAGTTGTTGTTGATGGGCACCATTATGAGTATAGGAATGTGATATCTGGTGTTCCACAGGGTAGTGTTCTTGGCCCATTAATTTTCATACTATATACACATGACATGTGGTTTGGCCTAGAAAACAAGCTTGTTGCATATGCAGATGATGCTACTCTATTTGCATCAATTCCATCCCCTGAATGTAGATCTGGTGGTTGGTGAATCCCTTGATTGAGATCTAGCTAAAATTAGTGCATGGTACAAATCATGGGGTATGATGTGGAATCCTGACAAAACTCAAAGTATGATTGTAAGTAGGTCAAGGACAGTGGCTCCTCAACATCCCGATCTTTAAAATTTTTGGTGTGATTCTCGACAATAAATTTACTTTCGAGAAACACATTAGGTCTGTCTTCTTCAATTGCACAAAAAAATGGCTTATTGAAAAGTCGTTTCAAGATTTTCGGTGATCAATCTCTTCTCAAGAAGTGTTTTAATTATTTTATTCTACCTTGTTTATAGCATTGTTCTCCTGTCTGGTCTTCAGCTGCTGATTCTCATCTTAATTTGTTGGACAGAAACCTACGGTCCATTAAATTTCTTATTCCTGGTCTAGATATTAATATTTAGCACCGTCATTCAATTAGTTAATTTTGTATGTTGCATAAGATTTTTCATAATCCTGACCATCCTTTACATTCAGATCTTCCTGGACAATCCATCCTGTCCGTAATACTAGGCAGGCAGTTGATTCTAATAGCCAGGCCTTCTCCTTCATGAGGCTCAATGCTACATAGTATTCTGGAAGTTTTATTCCAGCTGTGACCAAGTTGGGGATTGATCTTCCTAACTGGGTAGTTGAATCAGTAGAACTTCAAAAGTTCAAATTTGCAGCAAGTGTTTTTATGTTGAACAGGCTGACATAAGTCTTTTTTATAATTTATATATGACATATCTGTTTTGACGTTGTTACTGTTCTTAGAATGATTTATTGTTAATCTGTTCGCCCCATTTATTTATTTTCTTATTTCCTTTCCTTGCTGGGCTATTTTTCCCTGTTGGAGCCCTTGTGCTTATAGCATCTTGCTTTCCCAACTAGGGTTGTAGCTTAGCTAGTAATAATAATAATAATAATAATAATAATAATAATAATAATAATAATAATAATAATAATAATAATAATAATAATTTGACTTATTACTAGGTTCTGACTTCTATTTTACCAATTCCAGATTGATTTTAACATCTGTATCTGATGTCATAACACTCTCCAAGGATGGTTGACTAAACAAAAAGGATTGTTATGCATCTTGACACTTCACAACCAAAGATGCGACCTCTGGTCTGTCACTAATTAGATCTGAAACAATTGTGTGATTCTGTATTTGGTCTATTAGCAGATGACCAAGGATAAGTCTTTGTGTAGATTTCCCTGCCATAATATGATCTACTGAGTTTTCACCATATACCGCATGAAGAATGTCTTTTAGGCCTACACCATTCATGATAGATCCAATTGCACCTAACAAGTTCCTTAGAGTGTGAAAGAAACCTAACAAGAGAACCATTTCCTTCAAATATTTATTTTCTGGTGTATCAACAATGATCTAACTTGCTTTCCAGTAGAGAGTCTGGTCAAACGTTATTATAAGCGTGATACCATGTTTTACTGCTTGCTTATGAAAAAATTCCCGCGTAGACAAATAGCAAGTCAGTCATAGGCAGACACATAATCAGGGATTGACCAGGGTGTTTGTACCCCTGATGAATTATATGCATCATACCAGAACATTTTGGTGTTTCCTCTTTAAAGCTTAATGATAGTTTCCATTGAATATCCAATGTTATATCACATTTTGTTTTATGTTATTTGTTTAAACATTACCTTATGGCAAGCATGATATGCAAAGCGATAGTCCACTTTGCAAATCCTGAAGTAATTTGTATTCGAATAACCTGTCTTCTGTTTTTTACCTACAGTCAGCATTCATCCCCATCCCATGGAAGGAGCCTCTGCCATCGATTGAAAGAATTATTTGGTCAACATTGTCAGCAGCGAACAGAACAGTTACATCTCCTGAATCAGTTCACTCACCATAAATATCTACAACAGCAGTGTCAACAACATCCTTTTCAAATCTCAGAACTTCTCTATATGATGAGAAAAATCCTATCTTATGCAAATTATCTACAGGGAATCTTGAACGATACAAATGATGTGTTTGTATGGTAAGACCTATTTGCATTGGGGATAGAACAGTTCGATTGCCTCTCCAATCCCTGCAACCTTTTGGCTCTTCTCTTTCTCCACAAACAAAAATATCCAGTATTGCGCAAAGACTGTCTGGAAGATATTTCAAAGCAATATTAGGTTTTAGCATATATGTACTTGGATAATGGTCTGCAACAGAGGAAACTTTAGTTTTTATATCACTTTTGATAAGTCTAGCACGAGTTTGGATAATTCTTCTCTTGTGAGACTCCTCATAAGTGTCCCTATCACACATGAAATATGATTGAAGGATGTGAAAACTCGTTTCCCTCATTGTAACAATATAATTTTGACCTTCTTCTATTATATAGCTGGAGTCCCCATAATGCTCTCTTAATTTTTTTAAGGTACTGATTGCTGTACAGAAAAAAATCTTCACTCAAAAGACGATTTTTCGTTTTATCATTTAGGGCAGACACTGTTATTTGCTCCTCTTCATTAGCTTCAAGCTAAGTGTACGTTTTTTGAATAGTCCTTATCTTGGTCTTCATTTTTGGGTCGTCCTGATTTTCTGCGCTTTGTATTTAGCCCCCCCCCCCCCTTACACCTATAGGGAATATTACGCCTGGAACGAAAGTTCCCATCAAAGGGCTGGTGACATACACAGTCGGCTGGATGTAAGTCACAACCATAGTACTCAATTCGACCTTGCACCGTAACATCCCAGTCATCTGAACGGTCACTATAACGATGCAATATTTTTTTAACAAAATTATCAGTTTTCACAAAACTGAAATCTAAAGCATTAAATTTAACTTTAGTTCTACAGAAAATAGGATTTGCATATAATGCTCCAATGAATGCCCACGCACTTCTTTTGAGGAATGGTTTGCATTTGTTATTTTTTTTTTATGAATTTTTAATATCATGTGGGTTTATGTACCACGAAACCAGCTGTCACAGTAATAATGTCACCTCTTTTATCACTTGCTTCATTGATTCCAATGGCACCCTTTTCACTTATTCGAATTGCATCATCGCGGCTCTCTTTCTTTCTTGCATGTTTGAGGGTAGACATTAGTTACACACAGGTTGATTCCTGAAAAGAAGAGAGTAGAATATATAAACAGTAATTTTGATCCTATATCATTAAAATTCAAAGATTCCAATAGTTATACTGTATTCCTCGACCCCCAAAATCTAGGTATAAAGATCATAATTATTATTTTGAAGTGAAAAATAAGAAACTTGTTTGCATGCTAATGTATTGGCGGCCATCTTAGCAGACTTTCATTATATAATTCTCCTCGTCGAATAGTACCAGAATAAGTTAAAAAACCTTTTCTAGCAGTTATTGAGGGTTCAAGTTTTTTGCTACACTTCCGATTTTTACACCACTGGAATTTTAATTGTATATAAGTAATTCTTCATTACCTCCGCCAACGAAGTTAGGACGAGGTTATATTTTGCCCTTGTTTACCCGTTTGTTTGCTTGTTTAAGAACTACTTCTAAGGCATAATTTTACTCATAGAGTAGTGAAACTTTCAGGGATTAATTGTTATGCTGAGACCTGGAAGGGATTCAATATTGAAAAAGGTCAAGGTCAAGGTCGAAAAAGGTCGATAAATAAGTTGCCGTGGCGGAGGTCTTCATTCGGAATGTTTTCTAATTTGAAAATTTCATTATTTTACAATATTACACCAAAATACTAGATTATCCATAATGCACATATAACAACACAATCGAACCTGAAACAAGATGAATTCCTCATTCTGACTGAAAGAAAAAAAAAAACACATGCACAACAGAGGTACTAACTTGTTCATGAATATGAAATGTTGTCATGAATACAAACCCAGAGCGCCGTCCGTTGTCAAAGAGATTTGCAAACAGAACATCTGTTGGACATCCATTACTGAAAACTAATCATTGAGGCCACATTTGCTTACCATGCTGGTTTATGAGACCGAATGAATATTAAAATCTTGTTTCAATCCATACAACAGTAATCCACTGACAAAATTTTCACTGGGATGGATGCACGTAATATTGGCGTAATGAATTTTGCGATCATTGTGAAAGCAACTCTTTGATACATGTTTTGTTTTCTGGTAAACGAACCACAGTATGCATGCGTATTGGTGAGTATAATATATATATATATATATATATATATATATATATATATATATATATATATATATATATATATATATATATATATATATATAACTTAATATATATATATATACAGATTAGACAAATATTAATCGTATTGTGCAGGAAAAAAATATTATATAATTTACCTAGTTTGAGAGTAAAAGAGTTCAAGGATTGTGAAAGTAAAAATCGATTTTGTTTACCCTGACTAATACTAGCAATATTAGGAACATGATTGGCTTGTGTAAGGAAAATGAAATAATTGTGTCATAAGAAAAATTTTAACAGTGAATGTTTCTTGTCGAGGAACAGGAAACATACAAAGTGGAATAAGAGTTTCCTACAGCTTCTCAGCCTTTGACTGGCTGGGTATACTTCAAAATAGAGTTGTGATGATAATTAGGGTGAATGAGTTGGAAAAGGAAAACGTGTTGGGAAATACAGTGAAGAAAGAATTTAGTGGAACCTATACACACGAACGTATCTACATCCGAATTTTCCAACATCCGAAGTGAAATTTGAGCCAATTTTTGACTCTACACCCGAATTTTATTTCGACACACGAAGTAATCAATTTTCGTCGTACCGGTTGTATGGTTGTATCCAAATTTTTCGAAACGCGAAGTACAATTCGAACACGTTCTGACTCTAAACCCGAATGTTTTTTTCGACACCCGAAGTAAACAATACTCGTACGCGTAGTCGGTGCTCATAGCGCCTGAAGTGTTTTTTATTTCCGCCGATAGAAGGCAGCACATCGACCTCGGAGGGGCGCTCAATTAGCGGGTATTGGGTCAGTCCTCTGTTCTCGTTGGCTTCTTGCGGTTGTGCTCTGTGCGTTCTGCTATTAACTCTGTTTTAATCGTGATTTTTTACGTACATCCTTTAACGGTAATTTACGTAAAGTATGGGTACTAAAAGGCTTAGTTTTGCCACTGGTAGTGGTAGTGGTGAGAAAAGGAAGAAGGAAATGCTTTTTTTAGAAATTAAGCAGGAAATTATTGAAAAACATGAGCGTGGCATCCACGTGAGTGAACTTGCTAAACAGTATGGCCGTAATATGTCGACGATCTCGACAATCCTTAAACAGAAGGAAGCTATTAAAGCAGTGAAACCTTCTAAGGGGGTCACTATAATTTCCAAACGCCATACCCCTATCATAGAACAGATGGAACGACTTCTACTAGTGTGGATTAAGGATAGAGAGATCGTTGGCGACACCATCACCGAGACCGTTATCTGCGAGAAGGCGCACGCCATCTTTACGGACTTGAAGGAGGAGAGCTCTGGGGGTGATGCTGGGGAGAGTTCAACCAAGCCTTCCTCAGATGATTTCAAGGCATCTCGTGGCTGGTTTGAGAAATTTAAGAAACGGTCCGGGATTCTTTCAGTTGTTCGACACGGAGAGGCTGCTAGTGCGGACACAAAGGCTGCAGCTGACTTTGTCAAGAACTTCGAAAAGATCGTGCAGGAAGAAGGCTACGTAGAGCAGCAGGTGTTTAATTGTGATGAAACCGGGCTGTTTTGGAAGAAGATGCCGAGTCGAACCTACATCACTGCCGAAGAGAAGAAATTGCCTGGGCATAAGCCAATGAAGTATCGGTTGACTCTTGCCCTATGTGCCAACGCTAGCGGGGACTTTAAAGACAAGCCCTTACTGGTTTATCATTCAGAGAACCCTAAGGCCTTTAAAGAACACAACGTCAATAAGGATCAGCTTCATGTTTTCTGGCGATCCAACTCGAAGGCCTGGGTCACTAGGCAATTCTTTGTGCAATGGGTAAACCAAGTTTTCTTCTGTGAAGAAGTGTCTTCATGAACAGAAATTGCCTTTAAAGTGCCTGCTATGCCTTGACAATTCACCTGCTCACCACCCTGGACTTGAAGATGATATCTTCGATGAATTCAAGTTCATAAAGGTGCTGTATCTTCCACCGAATACCACCTTTATCCTCCAGCCCATGGACCAGCAAGTCATCTCTAATTTTAAGAAGCTGTACACCAAGCACTTATTTAAGATGTGCTTTAATGTCACGCAAAGCACCAACTTAACTTTACGTGAATTTTGGAGGGGCCACTTCAACATCGTGCACTGCTTGAAGATCATAGATCAGGCTTGGGTGGGATTAACTCGACGGACCCTGAATTCCGCTTGGAAGAAGCTTTATCCCGATGCTGTTGCTCCCCGAGATTTCGAGGGTTTTGACCCTGAACCTGATCCCGTGGTCGGTGCAGCGGAAGCCGTAGAGGAAATCGTCTCCCTTGGCAAGTCCATGGGTCTGGAGGTCAACGCAGATGATGTTACGGAACTCGTCGCCGAACATCACGACGAACTTACGACGGATGAGCTCAAGGTACTCCGTGCTATGTCGGAGCACATGAGTGATGACGAGGAAGGGAGCGAGGAGGTAGAACATGTGTTAGGTCTGGCGCAAATAAAAGAGGTGTTAGGAAAATATCAAGACGTGGTCGACTTCATCGACAAATACCATCCAAAGAAATTGCAGGTTTGTCGTGTAGTTTCTCAATTCGATGATGTTTGCCTAACTCACTTTCGAAACATTCTGAAAAGCCTTACCAAGCAATTATCTATTGATGCTTTCTTTAAAAAAACTGTGAAGCGAACTCGCGATGAAGAGGATGTAAGTGAATCGAAGAAAACGACAAAGAGTGAAGCGGAAGAAAGTGAAACACAGAAAACAGAAAAGAGTGAAGCAAAAGAAATTCAGTCAATTTCAAATGTAGAGAGTGATAGTGATTAAAATTACGTAATCATCAAAAAGAAAAAAAGAAAATGTAAAAAAAAAATATAAAATAAAAAGAATAAAAAATTAGCTAAATTATGTTAAAGTTCACTTAGTGTAAGTTAGAATAAGTTACGGTAGTGTACGTTTATCGTAGTTAACCTCTCTACCTCCTAGCCGCCCGTCCGTCTCCTCTCTGCTAGCAAGACTAACAACACCTGCGCTGGAGTTTCTAAGGTAAAGTGACGCTAAAAACCCGTTTCTTATTTATCATTTTTTTGCTAATTCTTCTTATTTACATGTCTATTCTTCTTATTTACATGTCTATTATCTAATTTAGTGTTCATTATTCTCATGGGAAAATTATGTGTAGTAGTTTATTAAGAAGTTATCATGGGTTTTCGGGCTCAGCCACGGATTAATCCTATTTCAATGTATTCTTATGGGAAAATTCGTTTCTACATCCAAACATTTTCTACATCCGAAGTTGGTTCTAGAACGGATTAAATTCGTATGTAGAGGTTCCACTGTATATGAATCGTACTAGAATCCAAGACATTGCAATGAAGACATGCATGGCATAAATCATAGTTCTTGTTAAACATGAATAATATTAAGACTGGTAAGTAGCTAGTGGGGCAGACAAAGAAGCTAAATGGTGATTTCTTTTGAAGAGTATTTCACCAAGAGCTTTAAAGAGGAAAATAATCTTTATAGTAAGAAAACCACACAAGAGAGAATATTGAGTGATAAAATCTTAAAATATAAACAAATCCGTGTAATTTGTGTGAAGAAAGAGCTTTTTCTAACGTCGGTGATTTTTTTTTTCCTTTATTTAAATTTATTTATTTATTTCTTTTTTTTATGATAGGAAATACTCACATCTAATTGATACAAGTAGGGAAGGGTAATGAAAACTGAAGTTAGTATGTTCCCGAAAATAATAGATTAGAATATATGTCGGACGTTGCAGTATTTTAGGGGTAACAGTTACCAAAGACTGACTCCAAGAGGAACGTTTCTGAGAAGATGGTGAAAATAGTAATTCATCCTTCGTGTAGTGGGACAGAGATGAAGATGACTGTAATATCAATGAAGAAAAGGTGTCATTCACGTAATCTGTGGCTGGGAATTTAATGAGAAGATGAGAAAGATACTCAGAAAATAACTAGGAGAATTGCGGCATGAATTCACGCGAGCAAGAGGTTATGTAAGTCGAATGTTTGTTAGGAGAGTAAAGGAAAATATGCAATGTAAACATTGAAGAGGTTATATCCTATATTAGGTGACTTGGAAATCTCTATAAAGAGAAAGAAGGAAGTTTTAGTACGTGCACAGTTGTTATGTGGGTATATTTTTTTTCACAAAATTGTATAATACAGTTATAGTTTTATGATTATTTGGATTATCCAATGATGTAAATCAGGGAAAGGATGGAAGAGGGCGAGTCTTTGTAGGTGTAATTCATGTTTGAAGTTAATAGTTTCCTTATATGATAAAGTACAGAAGCTAAGCAGGCTGGTGATATTTAGAAATGAGACGTTATGCTAAATATTTCAAAGCGTAAGATGAGGAAGGTAATTGGTAGGTAAGAAGGAAATTGAGTGTTTATGAGTATGAAAAAATTAAGATCTGACATAACAAAGAATGCTTAGATGTTTAGAGAGTCCAAGGAAAAGTACAATAAAAAAGGTGTATCAATAATTACCTAAGAACTTTACTCCACATACAAATGTTAAGTTCAGTTAAATAACATATGAAAGTTGGAAAGTTGCCTGAAATATTTAAATGAAAAAAGTTGCAAATAAATGTAATTTACTCAGGCAAAAATATTTGAATTGGGTTTATCGTATGATTAAAACAAAACAAATATATTTAGAGGGAAAAGAGTTTGTACCTAAAAGCAACATAGAAATGAGTAGCAAAATTTATTTGGTATTTGTATTGGTATTTGAAATATTTGACAGTAAGGATTTTAAAAAATACGTGGTTCCTCCTCGGAATACCATTTTTGAAGACGAATATGGTATCGATACTTCTCTCTCTCTCTCTCTCTCTCTCTCTCTCTCTCTCTCTCTCTCTCTCTCTCTCTCTCTCTCTCTCTCTCTCTCTCTCTTTGAAGAGACTTTAACTGTTGGTTTGGGAGCAGTTATGAGAGGTTAGGGACTTGATAGATGGAAAGTCCCCCAGGATTAAGCGTAGACGGCAGCAGGTGGGTAACTCTAAGCCAACGCCACCTCCCCCCCCCCCCCACCCTCTTTACAGCAGTGATCACAAGGGGTATAAGTCTAAAAGTTACTAGTTGAAACTTCCAAACGGATACGCATTAAACATCATCACAGAGAAATTAAGAATGAGTGAGAAACTGAAGTTAAAGCACCAAATTACAAAATGCCAAATAAACAAATGGTGCGGTAGACTTCAAAGAAGGGTGCCCCACAAACCTGCATCGTAATAATGCATGGCTGTTTTGTCAACAGGAACTGGAAATGGAAAGATTGGAAAATGAAAACCAAAAACTACAAAAAAAAAAAATTAAAAAAAAAGAAAAAAAAAATAGATAAATTGAGAGAGATCATGTTCAAGTTCCAACAGTTGGAAATAAGGAACAAAGAAGCCATAGATGGTGTAATAGAACATGGGATTAGGATCCAAGAAATACAAAATGTGGTAAAATCAAGGACAGAACCTAAAGAGGAAATAACCAACAAAAGCAGAGAATTCATGAAACCCGCTAGAGGAAGGGTAGCTAAGGCCAAGAAGACTAAATAACAGCCAAGAAATGTAACTACAAAAACAGATTCACCCCACTAGCAGAGGAAGAGAAAGATGAAACGTTGTTAATTGGAGACTTTATGGGAAAGGACCAAGGGAAGCACTTCGGCCTCAAAAAGAGGAGAAAGGTCAAGTTCTATCCAGGTGCCAACGCACAGAATATAGAAGTAGTTAGTAAAAGTACAACAGAGCATTTGGAAATGACCTATTCCTAAGAATGGATACTGCTGGCCAACCAGGACCTTTGGTTAAACAGCTAGAAAAAACTGTTGAAACGACTAGAAACAAGACCAAAAATACTATAGGTATAGGTATTCTCCCAAGACTCAATGTCAGCCACTTCACCCTTAGTACTTGCGGGCGACTCTTTTTGGGGTGCAACGAACACCAAAGGTTGCGATTGAATTTCTTGGCTTATCTTCTTCTTTGTCTGCATCTTTATTGCATATCTCACCCCTTGAATTCCTTGGCTAAATGGGGGGAAATATGGCACATATCCCATAATTCTGTCCTTTTGCCTGTAAGTTGGCCACCCTACATTGTACATGGTAGGTTAGTGGTATGCACAAATAAGCATTTCGACAATCGCCAAAATTACATTTTCTCTTCACGAACTGACTGTGACGAGATGAAATGGAATTGAAAATAATTATCATAAATTAAGGTAACACCACCTTGCAAGAATAGTGAAATGCCTGCAATGCACGGTTCTCTGCCAATATAGACGCATGTGGTATGTACAATCAGCGCTCAGCATAGCCTAATAGCCTATGCATTGTATTTTTTGGCTTTACTGGGATTTGAACCCACGACTCTTACAAGAGCGATGAA
>NC_090728.1:152399249-152411749 GCF_036898095.1 Palaemon carinicauda
CCATCCATATATGGTGCACGAATAATATCTCTCATAGTTTCATTTCTAATCCTGTCCTGTCATTTAACTGCCAATATTCTTCTGAGGTCTTTGTTCTCAAGTCGATAAAACCTGTTGGGTATTGTTTCAATGTTATGGCACGAATCATGTCCATACACTAACATCGATCTCACTAAACTGATATATAGCCGGATTTTTGTATGTAGTTTCAGGCGATTTGATTTCCAAATTTTACTTAATCTAGCCCTTGCCAAATTTGCTTTTTTCAAGCCTTCATTGAACTCGGATTCTAAAGATCCTGTACTAGAGATCATAGTTCCTAAATGTTTAAATGTTTCCACCTCATTACTCATTTCTCCTTCCAATGATATGATCTCCATTGCATATTCCGCTTTCATCATCTCTTGTCTTTGTTCTATTTATCATGAGCCTAACCTCATATGGTATTTCATGTATTCTGGTAAGCAAGCTTTGCCCAGTCTTCTGGTGTTTTGCTAATAAGGACAGCGTCATCAGTATACTCTAGGTCAGCTAATTTCCTGTTATCAATCTAGTCCAATCCTTCTCCACCATCCCCAACTGTTCTATGCATTACAAAATCCATGAAGAGGACAAACAACACAGGTGATAGCACATTCCCTAGTAGTATTTGACTGTTCACTAGAAAGTATATCTATTTATAAAAATGCGAATGTATAAAAACATTATCGTTCTCCTTAAGCTCATTTAGAAACATATGCATAAACATACACACAATACAGATATGGGTGTACGCTCTGACAAAATAGTCAATTTTATGTTACAAGCATGAAACTTTGCACAAAGATTCCTTGTGATGTTCTTAAGAAAATGAAACTGCGAGCCACTCAAATTTTACACCTTTCAAGATGGCCACCACATTTTTTATTTTTAATGGCGGTAAAATTCCATTCCAGAATTTGACAAATTGACCATAAGAGGTAATTTTGATGACCACTGGCCTAGATTTGAGGTAAAACATTTACATTTAAGTCAGTATTCACTGTAAATACAATTTTGTGAAAACTCTGCAGAGCACATGCACGAAATTAGACTGACAAAGTCATATTGATTCATGTATCTTCGCACATACATGTGCATAATGCTGCGCATTGCAATCTTGACCTACAGCACTTATAATCCCCAGTAAAAATCTTTTTACATCCATATTTTAAGAGCTGTTGACATGACGCTGATATTGGACAGCTGGACAAACTATTCCTTCCTCTAGATATTTTTGCACTGCACCATCACCGATCCTTGTAGATTTTTTCCAAAACACGGTCATACGAAATGCAAATACCATGTTGAATGAGAATATCTATGAGATTACTTTTCCTTGTCTTTGCAAATATAAGGAGCCTGACATAAACTGCAAATGGAGGTTCACGATCTGAAAAATGTTTTGGCGAATGCTGCTATCTTTGACTCCCTTTTTATGGTAATTGAACAGCAATAACTGAGCAATTGTGAGATCAGAATCCGTGACCCCATTTTCAATCTGGGATTCGATGTCAGGGCCAGGTTCAATCACAGAAACTAATTTTAGCAATGTATCTGGAATAGCTTCTGATATCAATTCAGGTTTGAAAGTACCAGTAAATTGAACCTTGTGCTGACATTTCTTTCCGAACGATTTCTGCTGTCTTTGCCAAATACATAGCATCAGTATACTCACAGGCAGTGCTTTTCCAATATCCTTCTCGAACACAAGTACTACCTCTCGACCTCAATGGTATGCCTGAATAGGTCTGGCAGCTCAGGCAGAATTCTCTCTTTCAATCTTGTTTTTGTTACCAATATTTCATCTGATGAAAAATCACTTAGTCTTCATTCATATAGCAAACAAAGATCTGCCAGTTTGAAAACTATACCTCCTGGATTGGCTCTTTGGCATTCCACTACATGTGTTATTAGCTCTGCAAATGCCAGTTCATTACAAGAGTCGACTTTTTCTTGGTCCGTAGTTGTTTGAAGACCATGTAGTAACTTTCTTTCTCTGTTGTATAGAGCTGTTAAGCATTTTGGATGGTACTTGAACTCCTGAACTATGACATCACTTGAACTAAGTTTTGCAAGCAGCTCCTTATCTTGTAATGCTTTCGCACAACGGGTATGTCTGCCATTCAGCTGCATTGTCATTGCTTCACGAAGTTCTGATATGGGACTCTCTTTTTCACAGAAAAAACATCTTGCAACGTCCATTTTACTTAGGTCTTGAGGTCTTTTTTCTCGTATATTTAGTTGAATCACTTTCACCATCACTCACCAGCTCTATCTAGTTTAGTGTTGTTAAATTTTAAATTTTCTTCTACACGATTGATGATACTGTGCATTATTCCTGGTCAGTGTTATTTCTATTCCTTGACCATCATTAATTCGTCCAACATCTAAAGCAATGGGCATTTCATTTAGCTATCTGAACTACAGAATATTGTTTGCTAATAAAGTATACCCCGATTTGCTCTTTTCTGAAGTATCCTTGGGTAACATCAATGTTTCCCCTTTGTCTACCTAACAGATAAAACATTTAGTCCAATCAATTTCCCTTTTCTCATTGGGAGATATTGACAAACGAAGTCTTCTTGACTTTTCAAAATGAAATAACACAACACATATATAAAAAATAAAATTCTTCAATTGAGATTAACTATCCCGAGTTCTTTTTAGAAACTACAGCACAAATTTGATACTTCGACAGTTGAAAGGCTGAGGGATTATCCTTTTACCACCTTCAACATATGAATACACTTTACAGTATGGGATACGACTAGTTTCAATATTGTTACCTCTACGCCTAGCCCGATCGTTCATCTAGCGCCAATTAACTCCCGTGTGATCTGTACACCATCCAAAGGACAAAAGCCTCGTCATTCTTGGCTCTGCATGCGTGCGTTGGCACACTCCAGTCAATTCGGGTACGACACCTTGACTATATATGGGGTGAATCAATGTGTATTTGGGAGACTTAATAAAGCTGACACTAAACCCCATGCCGACTTTCCCGGGAGCTAGTTGCACCAGTGTTCCCTGTTAATGTAAGCAACTATCTCGTTAAAATTGTAGGATCCCCTGCAGTAGGCTAAATTACCGGACCTTACCCATCCCTCCATTTAACAGTTTAAACTGGTTGACCCTATTGGCCTTTTGTTCCACCCCACTTCATCATTATTTCATGTCCATTTTATCATTCTCTTCATGTTCATTTCTCTGATATAGCTGAAGTCGCACTGCTTCGGAGTAATTATTATCCAACTTTTTTATGCTACCATTTTGTTTTTTGGCTGCCATTTTATAAGAAACCCTTGGAGAGTTTAAGGTAATATCCATTACACTATCAGATTGTTAAACTCGCAAATCTGTATAATTGAATTATCAAAGAAACTATTTTGGTAAAATATCAAGTTTAACGACCCAATTACTAATAAAATGAATAATTCGTGTCAAATTTTGTCCATGCGCACTTTAGAATGTTCACGACATTGTATTTACAGTGACTATTGACAGAAATATGGTGGTTTTCCTTCAAATCTAGGCCAATGGTCATCAAAAATGCTTCATATGACCCACTTGTCAAAATCTTACATATGGAGAATCTGGGGTTTTGCCGTCATTTTGAAAATGTGGCGTTCATCTTGAAAAATGAAAAATTTGAGTGGCTCACAGTTCTATTTTCATAAGCAGACCATAAAGAACGTTCATGCAAAGTGTGATGCTTGTATCATAAAAAGAACTATTTTGGTCAAATTTTAAGGTTATCCGCCCGACTAAAATAAGAACAACACCCTAAGAAACAAAAAAACTCATCCTGACCCTTTTCTTTCGTTGCATTTCCACAACAAGTAAAACAAGGGTGACATTTAAAGAAATGTCTACGAATTCATCTACTGTATGATGTAATTCGTTTTCATCTCACTGGGATAGAAAAATCTGTCACACTAAATTATCACCTGCCGATAATGAGTATTCTGAGACTTTTACGCAGTTTTCCTCTCTTTTTTCAAGTGTCTCTGGTAATCCCTTTTTATCCTTACATTAAATGTTATATTTCCCACTGTATCAATCATAGTTGGTATTCCTTCTGCTCATCCTGCTTCAACCTGCAAATCCTGAATCCCTCGTCAGGCTGGGAGGAGCGGAGAAAGGAAAGGCCCCCTTGTGTTCATTTGTTTGATGTCGGCTAACCCCCAAAATTGGGAGAAATACCTTGATATATATATATATATATATATATATATATATATATATATATATATATATATATATATATATATATATATATATATATATCCTAAATCCCTCGTCAGGCTGGGAGGAGCGGAGATAGGAAAGGCCCCCTTTTGTTCATTTGTTTGATGTCGACTAACTCCCAAAATTGGGAGAAGTACCTTGATATATATATATATATATATATATATATATATATATATATATATATATATATATATATATATATATATATATATATATATATGTACATATATATATATATATATATATATATATATATATATATATATATATATATATATATATATATATATATGTGTGTGTGTGTGTGTTAATACGGTAGCATCTATGTATGCATATGAAATTTAGGAGAATGGCTTTACTTGGAACAAAATTGATAGATTAGCATCATTAAATCTTTATAATCATGATCGTAACTTCCTAAATGATCGTTTCATTACAAGCAACTGAAATTTGAACAAAAAAATCCAAATAGTATTTTTCCATTCAACGATTCCTGTTGGACCATTTTTGGGCAGAAAGTGAATGAAACAAGTTTTTCAAACATCCGAAATGCATTTTTCAATTGGAAACACATTTGAGAGATCGTTCAAATCAGCTGTTCATTTATAATCTCATACAAGTAATTACGTGCTATTAATAAAATTTTCTCTTCGATGTGGATAGTAAATTGCCAATGATTTGAAAATAAAATTGCTGATTTCTCGTCCAGAAAAATGACCTTTTCATGTTACAGCTGCTCTCTCTCTCTCTCTCTCTCTCTCTCTCTCTCTCTCTCTCTCTCTCTCTCTCTCTCTCTCTCTCTCTCTTCAGTAAGCGAGGCCACATAAACAAAAAACAAAATATTAATTATAATGGAGTAAGGACATAACAACTGGATTATATATCCACTGCCAAACTGGTTATTGTTATAAACCAATATTTTTTACAGAATGTTTAAAATTCAACAGAAAATATCTTTTTTTACTCAGAAGTTTTACGAATCTGAAAATATAAGCAATTCATATCCTCGAGTAATAGGATACTTCCTGGTTAATGGTATTCCAATTGTAAAATTTATAATTAAAGTAGTAGTGTTTAACAATAATAGCAATTTAGGATATACTCATAAAGAAAATATTTTTAGTTTTCACAGTTTAGATGCTCACTGGCTTATAGAGGAAGTGACGTCAATTTTCTTTTATATCACTTTTGCAGTTACCTTCCTTTCACACTTTTCAACTTCATTCAAAATTAACGTCAACACTGAACTTCCTGTAAACATGGCCGGTGCCATCATTTTCTAAAAGATTCTGATAGCCACCAATTTTTGATAGTTGTATAACTATATCTTTTTTCTTCCAAATTACCACCTCAATATTGCTTTTGCTAATGCTTACGTTCAGCTTTCTGCTCCTACGACTGTAAATCTATTTCACTACTCCCTGACTACCATTAACACTGGCATGTACAAGAATCAACCATTCCACGTATAATGATCCCGCTTCTTTTTCCAACCTCACAAATCAATCGAACGGTTTTTATTATTCTTCCACACGATTTCCAGTATTCAAGTGTACAATATTTACATAAGAAAAATCTTTAAGCTTCTCTACAAATTGGCCCCGACTCATTTTGAAATGCATCGAAAGCCCTCTTGAGGCATTCCCACACCAGATACAGTATTACAATTTCTCACAGCGACCATACACAATTTCAAAAACCAACATCCGATTCAAACACCCTCTATTTGTTTAGTGATATTATAAAGAAACTCTACTATCTCTAATAGCATTTTTTTTCTTCCTCTATTCATTACATGCCTACATTATAAAGGCTTTCACCTCGGACAATGTCTTCATGTTCATATTTTCTTTAAAGACTCAGTGTTTGGACACTTTTCGCTGGTTACATACTTTCACAGAAACAGTTAATTACCCCTCAGGATTAAAGTTTTTTTTTCTTTCTTTGCGAATTCTCGAGCCTCCAAGTTCTCTCTCTCTCTCTCTCTCTCTCTCTCTCTCTCTCTCTCTCTCTCTCTCTCTCTCTCTCTCTGTTATTATGTTTTCCTTGTCCGTATAAAAACTACACCTCATTACCCTACCCTCGACTTGCTTTACTCCTTCACATCAATTTTTTGATCGCATATATATATATATATATATATATATATATATATATATATATATATATATATATATATATATATATATATATATATATATATATCCATCCCTTTTCTGTGGGGTATATCTTAACGCGGTGAACTATGTTGGTTTGCTGTGAGCGATTAGACTAAAATTTTCAACCATCACCATGAGTAAAAAAAAGGTCACTTATTCTGATTTGCATTGAAAAATATTGTCATGTTAAGGCTACAGTTAAAGAGAAAATAACAGAAATGTATTCATTGAATAAATCAAAGAAAATTTATAAAAAAAAAAAAAAATAAAATAAAATAAAAAATAAAAAATAGAAAAAATAAAAAGGATCGATATTGAGTAACAGTCAGAAGGGTTTATAGACGATATTATTCAGGCAACAAAAGTACTCATTACGTCAAAAAATTATGCTGCTGCTACTAAAGGAACAATCACGTTTGAAACGGTGATTTAGAGCCAAGCAAGTTTCTCTGGGATAAGTGGCCGGATTCGGTTATGGAATGAATGGCCGAACGCGATTCGAAGAGGTGAAAAAAATCGGAATGTTGAAGATCACAGCTATCATGATAGTCTCGATGATCTTTAACCCCACCCCCCCCCCCTCCCCTGCTATTCTTTCTGTTTTCAGATTAGGTTGAACAGAACGCGAACAACTATGTTATGTCAAAAAGTCTAACGCTCCATTAGAGTTTGTAGACCACTTGCATGCAAGCAGTTTGCTTCAACTTTCCTAGTTATTTAAATTATCATGTTCTCTCGCATCTCCTGGACAATTTACACATCTGCATGTTAGGAAGTTTCTATTGTAATCATCCAAATCACGGGTCAAGTTGGAATAGGACCGACAAAGCCTTGGATAGTTCGTTAGAATAACTTCGATTTGAGTGAAACGAAATAAAAAGACATATCTAAATGATTTGAACTTAAATATAGTGTGTACGTAAACAATTTTTGTTAAAGGTCACTCCTGAATGGCAGAGGAAAGAGACAGGACAATGCCCTAGAGACTGTCCATACACACACACACATATATATATATATATATATATATATATATATATATATATATATATATATATATATATATATATATATATATATATATATATATACCTAATCAGCGCCCAAGTACCCTCTTCATCCAAAATAGGACCAGGGAAGACCAGGCAATTGGTACTGATGACTCAGCATGCAGTTCTATAAGTTTCACCAAACCCCCATCCGTAGCTCATAAGGATGATGAAGCCACGGACGCTACAGGAACTATCGAGTTTGATCAGGTCTTGAGCTCCCGTCCAACAGATTGTCAGGCAGGGACGTTTACAATAGACTGGCAAAACTATATCGTATTGCAAAATGGACAGTCAGGGGAAAATGCAAGTGATCGTCTTCGAAAATGAATAGTCAAATACAATTGAGAGAGAGAGAGAGAGAGAGAGAGAGAGAGAGAGAGAGAGAGAGAGAGAGAGAGAGGGGGGGGGGGGTTCCAAAACCACAAGGAAACTATGATAGGTATGCCGAGACTAAAAATGACACACAAACGTAAAAAATCAAACTTTATTTTCAATAAAAGATTTGTCAGGTTCTGCAATTGGTATGCCGTAGCTCATGCCACAAGAGAACTAGATTAAAACCTTATCCATTAGCTGAAATTGAGAAAGTGGTCTGCATCGGTTGTTAGTCTGTAGTGTATTACTAGTCTCGTAATTAAGTAGTTGAATCGGTGGAACTTCAAAAGTTCAAACTTGCAGCGCATGTTTCCTAGTTGAACAGGCTGACGTAAGTCTCTCTTCTGAATTTATGTATGTCAGATCTATCTGATGGTTATTACTGATCTTAAGATATTCTACTGTATATATTTTTTATTCATCCGTTGTCATATATACAGAAGTTTATTTATTATCTTTCGCCTCTGGGTTACTTTCACTGTTGGAGTCATAGGGCTTGTAGCATTTTAATATTTCTACTAGTGTTGTATCTTAGCTTGTAATAATGATAATGATAATAATAGTTTATGAGATAACAGTATTCTACAAAGTAACAAAATAACTCTGATCTACGAATTAGTAGTATTCCAGAAAGTAACAGTATTTTGACCGTGCCACAAAGTAACAGTAATTTGCGTGGTGACGGCAACCATGGGAGAATTCTGAAACATACAAGAATGTATCCGCTTAAACAAATCATAATACATAAATAAACGACCAATTTCCAGAGCTTGTCGAACAGTTATTATTAATAGTGTTATTAATATTAATCATTATTATAATTGTTATTATTATTACAATCTAATCTCTCATCCTAGTTAGGAAAGCAATATGTTTTAAGCCCAAGGGCTCCAGCAGGAAAAAATAGACCGGTGAGGAAGGAAAAAATTCGAAATAAATAAAATACAGGAGAAGAAATAACAATCAAAATAAAGTATTCCAAGAACAGTAACAACATTAGATTAGATCCTTCACATATAATCTTTATGCTAGTGTTCAGTGTTGTTGTTGTTGTTTTTTCTTTCAAAAGCTATTTTTGTTTTTCTTTTCTCCTATAATATCATCACAATTTAGTCAATATCAAACGTGTGATTGAAATTTAAATATTGAACACAAGATAACCAACATTTGAGGTTGCGGTGGCCTCTTGGTAACGTCCTTGCCTGTTGATCGCCACACTTGAGTTCGAGTCCCGCTCATACTCGTTAGTTCCTTTAGTCGCTGCAACCTCACCATTAGGTCTATCTGCTGAGTCATCAGCAGCATTTTCCTTACTCTTCTTGGTCCTAGCTTGGAAGAAGAGGGGCCTTGAGCGCTGATCATATGTATATACTATATATAGTCATTTACTAGGGCAGTGTCCTACTTGATTGGCCAATAACACTGTCCCTTGCCTTTGTCATTCATGGGTGGCCTTTAAACCTTTAAACTGGGTGCTTGATATAGGCATTTTAATGCGTACGAGAAAGCCAATTTTATTAGAGCAATCCTCTTTTGGAATATAATGAAGATAGAATTTATTCAGACCAGATAAGTTGAGTGATTAGACTAATGTTGGCCAGAAGTTGTATTTAATATTACCTTGTTTAAAACTGACAAATTAATTTTAAATGAACTTTAGAATTATTATCGATAAAGTTTTTCAAATAATGTATTTCAGCGGTCTTACACTCGGTGAACGATAAAAACGTTCGGTTTCAAAAGCTTGTTTTGTTAGCTCAGAAGTCTTGAATAGCAAATTGGAAAGATTTTTTAAAGTATTGGGAGTAAATTCCTAATATAGCAAAGCTAAACCAAGAGCAGCAGAATTCACCTTGGTTGATTAATGATATCGTTAGAAAAAAGTTAAGTCTGCAGGGCATACACAATGTTCAAACACTTGGAGACCATTATAATTGCAAAGATAAATCTATTATCGGAAAAGCGTAAAGATACAAAGGAGAAGCTGCGCCTTTTGATACAGCAGCCATCGTTAAAAGTTTAGACATTTCAAAAGAAGTGACGCAGGATCATCCAAGAGCTTTTGAGATTACCAAGAAACGACGCCATTAACTGAAGTCAAACAGCTTGGGTGGCTGTTTCTATGCGTGAAAGGATAACCTGAGTTGTGAGGTTCAAAGTAAAAGCATTGACAATATCTTAATATAAAGTAGGCTTCAATCCAATAAAGTAAGAATGAATGTCTAAGAGAGAGAGAGAGAGAGAGAGAGAGAGAGAGAGAGAGAGAGAGAGAGTTTGGTAGGCGAAAAGGTTAACGTAGGAACTCACCTCATACAGCACTTATGCAACAGCCAAAGACACTGGACCAGCAATCACTATTGTTTGCTGAAATAAACACCCTATCATGCGTGATAATACTATACTTACGAGTTATCTATCATTACGGACAAGTAACATCAGCATGGCTTCATATTTCTTGTATAAGGAGAGAGAGAGAGAGAGAGAGAGAGAGAGAGAGAGAGAGAGAGAGAGAGAGAGAGAGAGAGAGAGAGAGAGAGAAACGAAATTTTCTCATGCGATACCACACTTACTTCAATGGCTTACAAAGTCAACGGATTCCATTACAATATCACTATATATATATATATATATATATATATATATATATATATATATATATATATATATATATATATATATATATATATATATATATATATATATACAGTGGAACCTCTACATACGAATTTAATCCGTTCCAGAACCAACTTCGTATGTAGAAAATGTTCGGATGTTGAAACGAATTTTCCCATAAGAATATATTGAAATAGGATTAATCCGTGGTTGAGCCCAAAAACCTATGATAACTTCTTGATAAACTACTACACATAATTTTCCCATGAGAATAATGAACACTAAATTAGATAATAGACATGTAAATAAGAAGAATAGACATGTAAATAAGAAGAATTAGCAAAAAATGATAAATAAGAAACGGGTTTTTAGCGTCACTTTACCTTAGAAACTCCAGCGCAGGTGTTGTTAGTCTTGCTAGCAGAGAAGAGACGGACAGGCGGCGAGGAGGTAAAGAGGTTAACTACGATAAACGTACACTACCGTAACTTATTCTAACTTACACTAAGTGAACTTTAACATAACTTAGCTTATTTTTTTTTTATTTTTTTATTTTATATTTTTTTTTTACATTTTCTTTTCTTCTTCTTGATGATTACGTAATTTTAATCACTATCACTCTCTACATTTAAAATTGACTTTATTTCTTTTGCTTCACTCTTTTCCGTTTTCTGTATTTCACTTTTTTCCGCTTCACTCTTTGCCGTTTTCTTCGATTCACTTACATCCTCTTCATCGCGAGTTCGCTTCGCAGTTTTTTTAAAGAAAGCATCAATAGATAATTGCTTGGTACGGCTTTTCAGAATGTTTCGAAAGTGAGTTAGGCAAACATCATCGAATTAAGAAACTACACGACAAACCTGCAATTTCTTTGGATGGTATTTGTCGATGAAGTCGACCACGTCTTGATATTTTCCTAACACCTCTTTTATTTGCGACAAACCTAACACCTGTTCTACCTCTTCGCTTCCTTCCTCGTCATCACTCATGTGCTCCGATATACCACGGAGTACCTTGAGCTCATCCGTCGTAAGTTCGTCGTGATGTTCGGCGACGAGTTCCGTAACGTCATCTGCGTTGACCTCCAGACCCATGGACTTGCCAAGGGAGACGATTTCCTCTATGGCTTCCGCTGCACCGACCACGGGATCAGGTTCAGGGTCAAAACCCTCGAAATCTCGGGGAGCAACAGCATCGGGCTAAAGCTTCTTCCAAGCGGAATTCAGGGTCCGTCGAGTTAATCCCATCCAAGCCTGATCTATGATCTTCAAGCAGTGCACGATGTTGAAGTGGCCCCTCCAAAATTCACGCAAAGTTAAGTTGGTGCTTTGCGTGACATTAAAGCCCTGCTTAAATAAGTGCTTGGTGTACAGCTTCTTAAAATTAGAGATGACTTGCTGGTCCATGGGCTGGAGGATAGAGGTAGTATTCGGTGGAAGATACAGCACCTTTATGAACTTGAATTCATCAAGAATATCATCTTCAAGTCCGTGGTGGTGAGCAGGTGCATTGTCAAGGCATAACAGGCACTTTAAAGGCAATTTCTGTTCATGAAGACACTTCTTCACAGAAGGGCCGAAAACTTGGTTTACCCATTGCACAAAGAATTGCCTAGTGACCCAGGCCTTCGAGTTGGATCGCCAGAAAACATGAAGCTGATCCTTATTGACATTGTGTGATTTAAAGGCCTTAGGGTTCTCTGAATGGTAAACCAGTAAGGGCTTGACTTTAAAGTCCCAGCTAGCGTTGGCACATAGGGCAAGAGTCAACCGATCCTTCATTATCTGATGCCCAGGGAATTTCTTCTCTTCGGCAGTGATGTAGGTTTCACTCGGCATCTTCTTCAAAAACAGCCCGGTTTCATCACAATTAAACACCTGCTGCTCTACGTAGCCTTCTTCCTGCACGATCTTTTCGAAGTTCTTGACAAAGTCAGCTGCAGCATTTGTGTCCGCACTAGCAGCCTCTCCATGGCGAACAACTGAATGAATCCCGGATCGTTTCTTAAATTTCTCCAACCAGCCACGAG
>NC_090728.1:152414249-152421749 GCF_036898095.1 Palaemon carinicauda
GATATGGAAGTTCATAGTGACCCTGAAAACGAAATCAGTAAAAATTTCTCAATCTTATGGTGGCTTGTGGGAAACGTCCCTGTCTTACATTCTGCTGGACAGGAAATCAAGTACTGCTCTAGCTGGATAGTATCTTCTTTTGTAATCCCACTTAATAAGAAATAATAAACAACCAAAGAACAAAATAATATTTATCTTTTGCATTTAGCGTTCTTGCATTACAGGAAGTCACTCCCACACAATTTTAATTCTACATTCCATAATCACCCACATCTGAAAACTTCTGAAGTTTTCATTAGACAAGCAGCTTGTCATATACATGTATGCTCAAAAACATGTTACCGCTAAACTTGATACCAGTTATCACAGTATATGATAATCCTCATTTAGCGTTCTTGCATTACAGGAAGTCACTCCCACACAATTTTAATTCCACATTCCAAAATCACCCACATCTGAAAACTTCTGAAGTTTTCATTAGACAAGCAGCTTGTCATATACATGTATGCTCAAAAACATGTTACCGCTAAACTTGATTCCAGTTATCACAGTATATGATAATACCCTAAAAATTCAAACTTTCCCGTGCAAAGTTTGAACGCCAGAATGAATACATACCGAACACCACTACTCGACAAAACCTATAGCCCCGCCCCTTACCTCTCATTTGCGTTTACACAAAAGAAAATAATTTTATTCTAATTCACCCAGTTCAACCGAAATAAATTATATTTATTGTGTCTGCACCTTCACTAACCTTTTGAGCTAAGGATGGGATTTTGGGGGAGTCTCTACGTCTCCCAGCAGCTATTGCTTGGCCCTCCCTGATCCTAGCTTGGGCGGATAGAGGACTTGGGAGTTTATCATATGTACAGTATATATGGTCAGTCTCAAGATCATTGTCCTGATGGCTAGGCTATTGTCCCTGTCCCTTATCTCTCCCATTCATGCGCGAAAAAATAGGATGAAATAAATAAGTATTGAGGACTTCATTTTGAATGGGTGCTGTAACTTCTGTTACGAGGCTACCTCTGAGGAAAAGATATTCGTCTTCATAGTGCTGTGGAGCATTATCGTAAATAGTGGTTGTTGCAGAGATAGCTTAACCACTCCACGGAGGACTGAAAAATAATTTACCCTAATAGATAAGATCATGGCTACTGGTTAGTTAATTTTTTTATGAATTAACCCAGTGTAGAGGTTAAACAGATAGGCGATTGATATTCAAATTAGGCGTGAAGAATACCAATGAAGATTAAGTAATTAAGAAGAAAAAGAGAACACTAATTATGGTATAAGTATTTTTGGGGGGAAGTTAAACAATTTCAAAATTATCTAAACACTTAAAAATTATGAATATTGAATGTCAGGGATGGCTGAATGAGCATAAACCCTTTTTGAAAGTGCTGAACTTTGCTAATTTACTCGATCCCCTTTCATGATCGCTCAAATGATTAGTGGATTGTCTGTTGCAAGGATCTAAGCGACCCCTCTCCGAGTCCTGTACCTTACAATTGGGACGAGTCCTCTGCATATTAACCATAATGGATCAATGGGGAATGGTAACCCTCCGACCAATTAACTTGCCCTCAATACTGGTGTGACGTGGGAAAGGTAAAACCTTGGTCTTCTTGTTAATGAAGCAAAATTCGAGGGAGAGAGAGAAAAAGAGGAACGTTACCAATATGAATGTTAAAAGAATAGTTGTCGGGTGGCGGGGGTGTTATCTGCATCTTGCTCATTATCATGCTGAAATGAGGGTTCTTTTTTCTATGATATTTAATTGGATACTGGAATTAGTAGGGACATGGTCGAATTGAACAGGTTATACCACACACCATGTTGAGTATCATGCTATTACCAAATTTAAGTAGCCTAAAGAGTTATATCGATTATCATTTTTCAATTCAAGAGAAATATTTCAAATTCTGCTTTGATTTCATTTAGAAATGCTAGGAACGTTTATTTAACAACCACACACACACATATTATATATATATATATATATATATATATATATATATATATATATATATATGTATATATATATATATATATATATATATATATATATATATATATATATATATATATATATATATATATATATATATATATATATATATGTGTGTGTGTGTGTATGAGTATATATATATATATATATATATATATATATATATATATATATATATATATATATATATATATATGTGTGTGTGTGTGTGTATATATATATATATGTGTGTGTATATATATATATATATATATATATATATATATATATATATATATATATATATATATATATATATATATATATATATATATATATATATATATATATATATATATATATATACATATATATATACATTTATATATATATATATATATATATATATATATATATATATATATATATATATATATATATATATCCTATAAAGTAAATAGCTGTAGGGGTAATGATGTGTTATTATAAAAAACTGCGACACTCTATTTTAATGACCATGAAGAGATTAAATAAATTCAATCTTTCTGACACGAAATAGAGTAACCTTGGTACAAATCCTACCGGGTTTATTTTCTTTGCAAAATAACCTCATTACCAAACTGGTTTGTCTTACTCGGAATATCAGCATGAGATTTTCCTTCGTGAAATACTTCAATTTTGCTTTCTTCAATATTTGAATGCAATGATCATAACTTCAAAATCTCACAGAACTAATTTCGAACAATCCTTTGAAGTTAAAGCAACTCATACTTTTGCTAATCTCATTCACATAGCGTGATGAAAAATAAATCTCTTTGGAATCTCAGTGACTTAAATAATGGCATCTACATTAATGCCAGAAACTTTAATAGACTTCGGGATGCAAGACGAATCAGTAGTTTGGAGTTGTGGAAATTTCTCTGTTATTCCAGGTCTCAATAATTACATTTCCGTCTCAAACTTTGGTGATGGTCATTTGGAATTTAGTTTGCTTCATGTTTTCTCTATATTTCTGTCATACAGCAACGAACAGATATTATTATTATTATTATTATTATTATTATTATTATTATTATTATTATTATTATTATTATTATTATTATTAATATTATTATTATTATTATTATTATTACTTGCTAAGCCTCAACCCTAGTTGGAAAAGCAGGATGCTATAAACCCAAGAGCTCCAACAGGGAAAATAACCCAATTTGAAAGCAAATAAGGAAATAAACAACAAGAGAAGTAATAAACATTTAGAATAACATATTCCAATAGTGAAAAGGGGTTGTACGTATATGAAGATTACACAATACAAATCTTAATTAACTAAGCGTCTACTGTGATTATAATTTTTGCCCGTTAATTGTTTTTATTTGAGTAATACATGTTAAAACGTGAAAGAGGAGATGATAAGAAATAGGTATATAGCTGTACTTAGCTTGCCAATGTTTCTATAGCTATTCTTAAGTACGGTGTAACAATCATTAGTGTGTAAGACGGAATTTCTAATTTCATTGAATCTATGAAATAAATAATGTGATTCCCTAAAATAACACACATTTTCTAACTAGCATTAAAATCAAGGTTATTTCTATAAAATCAACTTCATAAAAGGACATACCTTAAATGAATTATTTAACGGTTTTGATGTTAAAGCGGGTATTTTTCTTGGTTGAATAGATAAATAAATTGAACCAGAACTCGAATAAAATTAACTCTACAGTTATTAGAAATTAATTAATCATATCATTAAGAGGCGATGTAATAAAAGACACAGATTGGGAGAGAGTTCAGAAACGAACCTGCCTCCATTAAGAATATTCAAATGTTTAGTCCACTCCGAAGAACTGAAATCGAAACCTTCAAATCTCTTCCCGTTGAGTGAAAGTATTTGTGTGCTTGTTTACAAAACCATTACAGACTGAGGAGTAAAATTAGATTAAATTTGTTGTATACACACAGACACACACACACACACACACATATATATATATATATATATATATATATATATATATATATATATATATATATATATATATATATATATATATATATATATATATATATATATATATATATATATATATATATATATATATATATATATATATATATATATATATATATATATATATGTTGTTACCTTGGATATATTAGGGCTAATTTGAGGTTCTATATAAAGATTAGTGTCATGTAACTGATATTGGGCGTAATTATTATGCGTTCGTTGTTTGTATCTCAAACATCAAAATATCATTTTGGAAAAAGCAGAGAAGTCGTATGCCATGATTTTGACTTAATCTTTTTTTTTTTGGTTTTTTTTTTAATTCGCTAAGAACTTACGAAATTGTGAACCTAGTTATTAAAGTTGTTATTGCATGATATTCAGCGTTAAAAAATCATATTCAGCCGACTTGTGAATGACTGAATTATAATTAGGAATACGAATGCCAAAAAACGTATTTCATGATTATGAAATGAAAAATATCTTCCGGTCAAATGAATTTAGCTCAGACGAAGATTGAGCCCGAAACTTCTTCCGAAGAAATTTCCTTAATTGGACAAATTAATTAAATCCTCGAGACCACCTGAGCAGCCACGGATATCAGAGGATTAATTTATTCACGGAGAGTGCATGCAAAACCTGGAAAAAAAATTCTAGGAGAGAATTATAGCCTAATTATGAGGTGTTCAGTATCTTAAGAAATATTATCACAATGATGATGAGAAAATAAAGGAACTAGGGTGTGGTCTCAGTAATAAATAAAAAGATGAGAAGAAATGGCAAGGAAGAAATTACACTATTGAAAAATGTGATATGAAAAGAAATTGGTTTGCTCAGATCTAATAGTTTCACAATTTGATGTATTATGATATCTGGCTCTTATAAAGAGGATTTCATTCAAGTATAAACAACTGAACCAGGCAAAAATCTAGATACAGTAATATAGCAACAACGAATATGCAAACAAATCGAACAATTTGTTTAATAAATCACCTTAAATTGATAGTTTTAAAGATATTGTGCGCAAGCAGATGTTTTCATCGAAGGATGTAAATATCTATACAATATATATATATATATATATATATATATATATATATATATATATATATATATATATATATATATATATATATATATATATATATACATTATGTATATGAATATACATATATATGTATATATATGTATATACATATATACATTAATGATGTGTGTGGATGTATATAAATATATATATATATATATATATATATATATATATATATATATATATATATATATATATATATATATATATATATATATATATATATATATATATATATATATATATATATATATATATATAAGTGGTACCTCTACATACGAATTTAATCCGTTCCACAACTGACTTCGGGTGTAGAAAATGTTCGGTTGTATAAACGAATTTTCCCATAAGAATACATTGAAATAGGATTAATCTGTGGTTGAGCACAAAAACCTATGATGACTCCTGAATAAATTATTACACATAATTACTCATGACAATACTCCACACTTAATTAGATAATAGACATGTAATAAAGAATAATTATAAAGAAATTATAAATAAGAAACGGGAATTTTAGCGTCACTTTACCTTAGAAAGTCCAGCGCAGGTGTCAGTCTTGCTATGCAGAGAGGAGACGGACTGGCGGCAAAGAGGTAGAGAGGGTGACTACGATAAACGTACACTACCGTAACTTATTCTAACTTACACTATATGAACTTTAACCTAACTTAGCTTATTTATTTTTTTTTATTTTCATATTTTAAATTTTTTTTTTAAATTTTTTGTTCTCTTTTTGATGATTAATTTTAATCACTTTCACTCAACACTTAAAATTGATGAAATTTTTTTCTCTTCAATCTTTGCCGCATTCTTTGTTTCACTTTCTTTCGCTTCACTCTTTGCCGTTTTCTTTGAACCACTTCCTTCCTCTTCATCACGAGTTCGCTTCGTAGTTTTTTAAAGAAGCTATCAATAGAAAGTTTGTTGGTACAGCTTTTCAGAATGTTTCGAAAATAAATTAGGGGAACATTATCGAACTGCGCAACTACACGACAAACCTGTAATTTTTTTTATGGTATTTGTCGATGAAGTCGACCACGTCTTAATATTTTCCCAACACCTCTTTTATTTGCGCCAAACCTAACACATGTTCTACCTCCTCGAACCCTGCCTTGGTATCACTCATGTGCTCAGACATAGCATGGAGTTCCTTGAGCTCCTCTGTAGTAAGTTCGTCGTGAGGTTCTTTTGCAAGTTCACTAACGCGGACGCCACGCTCATGCTTTTCAATAATTCCTTGCTTTATTTCTAAAGAAAGCATTTCCTTATTCCTTTTCTCACCACTACCACTACCACTTGCGAAACTAAGCCTTTTAGGACCCATGATTTACGTAAAACACCATAAAAGGATGAACGTAAAAAATCACGATTAAAACACAGTTAATAGCAGAACGCACAGGGCACAACCACACGAAGCCGACGAGAATAGAGGAATGTCAAAAGCTACGCTTATTGAGTGTCCCTCCAAGGTAGAAATGCTGCCTTCTATCGGCGTGAATAAAAAAAACATCCAGTGCTATGAATACCATCTACATATACGGGTATTGTTTACTTCGGGAGTCGAAAAAAAATTCGGGTGTAGAGTAGGAACATGTTCGAATTGTAGTTCGCATGTCGAAAAATAAAATTTTCGGGTGTAGAGTCGAAAAATTACTCGAATTTTACTTCGGGCGTTGGAAAATTCGGATGTAGATACGTTCGTGTGTAGAGGTTCCACTGTATATATATATATATATATATATATATATATATATATATATATATATATATATATATATATATATATATATATATATATATATATATATATATATATATATATATATAAATCGGAAGGCGTATATACACTATCTTTGACTCATTGTTATGAGCATTGAACAAAAGTCTGTTTCCTTGTTAGAAGTTCTTCCTCCAATTTGTTATTATCGGAACAGGACAAACATAACTTTTTTACGCTACGTTTTTCTCCGCAACACTTCAGCCAATATTTTACAAAACAAAGTTTGCTGCGCAAAGCAATCATACAACGGAGTTTTTCTAAAATGTTTTGTTCAGAATATCCTTTTCTCTTGCGTAAAAGGAGTGGACGATTCATACAATTCTACTTACATTACTTTATTTTATAACTAGTTTTTTTATCTACGTTTTACCAAGTTAAGCATGAACTATTAGGCATGTAATTGCTTTGGATAGTGGAAGTTAAAGCATTTCAGAAAGAATGTAAATCTATCTATTTATTTATATATCCATTTATATACATTTTTATTTATTTACACACACGGACACACACACATACACTCACACACATACACACACACACACACACACACATATATATATATATATATATATATATATATATATATATATATATATATATATATATATATATATATATATATATAT
>NC_090728.1:152424249-152429249 GCF_036898095.1 Palaemon carinicauda
CTTTAATCAGATTTCTGATGCTTCATGTAAATACTGTAGAAAGAATGAGAATAAGCTTTAATCATTTTTATATTATGCTATTGGTCAGGAGCTGTATGCTCCAGAGCCCATGACCTTTTGGGAAAAAAAAACTATAAATGATAACGCATTGAGAAAGACTTACAGTTTTAAATAACATTAACATCTAATGACACATCAATATAAACTGCTAAAGCGATTGATTAAATAGTGAAGAAATCAGTAATATAAATCCTTAATATGAACTTCGTACTTACGATGAAAGTGTACTATAACGAAGGATATATATGGATTGATTAAAAGTATTCTCGTCTTTGATATTCATATCAATAGCAATACATTTTTTTTTTTTCACTTGATTGCTATTTCCATGATAAACTACGGGGGTTCAGCCCAACAATTCATCCATTTACAAACGGATACCTCTGTCAACTAACGAATAAAAAGAATAAAAAATAAGCGGATTTCACAATCATCCATTTACTTTGTACCAACCTTGTGGCACACAATTGTACATAATTATGTTGTATATATTATGCTTGTATCTGCGCTCTTCCCTCGCACTAAAAAGAACCTGAATGATCATGTCTCCGTTTTGCTTTGTAACGTTGTCTGTCTCTCGAACAGGTCATGTCATGTTGCCTTGAGGTTTTGTATATAAAGAAGAGTGTTCCTTAATAAAACTCAGTTGATTGCATCCTGCCTTTGAGTTAACAACTCCTCTCTCGGCTCGTCACATTGGTGACCCCGGAAGTCGACTCGCTCCCACTGCCTTCCACCCCCACCTCCCTCACCCCTCCATCGTTGGTACTATGACGGAGACAGACTCTACTCCAGCAGTTGGCGCCGCCTCATTGAAACTTTCACCGTTCGCCACCGGAGAAGTGTTTACTTGGTTTCAGCGCTCAGAAGTCCAGTTTCGCATCAGGGGCGTGACTCGCTCAACCACCAAAGCGGATTATGTTCTCGCGGCGATACCCGAGGACACCTTCCCAGAAATATCCGACTGGCTTTGTGAACAAGGAGACACCCCAATAGCGTATGAAGCCCTCAAAACATACCTTCTGCAGCAGTACTCGCCGTCACCAGCCGCCCGTATAGCAAAGCTTTTCCCGCTCTCGCAACAACCGTTGGGGGACCAAAGGGCTTCGCTTGCCCTCAGGGAAATGACCAGTATCGCTCGCCTTCAACCTGCCGCAGACGGCTCTCCTCGTGAGGTGAACCTACTTCGTGCCCTTTGGATACGCCGTTTACCCGAACCTGTACGCGCTGCCATACCCGATGTCGATAGTTTACCCATAAAGGACTTGATGACCAAAGCCGACGCCCTTATGGACAGCCACTTCAAGACCTCCATCAACGCCTCCACCCCTGACTACGAAGATGCCTATTCAACGTCAACCGAAGCTGACATGAATACCATAGGACATACACGCCTACCCTGTGACGTGCCGAAGCGGCGACAAAGCCGCCCACCACCCACCAATCGCTCGCCCCCAACGAACGACTTCTACAGCGACTTACTACCCTCCATTCGCCGCAGTTTTGCTACTACCACTGCAGATTTGGGGCAACCGCGAAGAAATGTGCCAAGGATTGTCAGTGGCCAAAAAACGTGTAAGTAGGCCATCGCTTGTGGCGGTGGCCTCCCATGTTTCTAATCTTTTCTTTTTACAGGATGCAGGAATGGGCGTGCGATTTTTGGTAGACACGGGTGCTTGTCGTTCTCTTTTGCCAAGGAAACTCTTCAAGGCACAACGTAGTCTGTCTACATCTGCCGACGTCCGCTTAGTAGCTGCCAACGGATCTGCGATACCCATCTACGGTTACGAGAACCTCACATTATCGTTTGGAAACGGTAAATTCAATCGGAAGTTTCTCGTTGCTAACGTCACAATGCCAATCCTCGGTGCGGATTTCCTCTCTCATTTCCACCTTCTGGTCGATGTCGCCCACCGACGATTGGTCAACGCAGACTCGTACTTGTCGACACCTCTTTAACCCGCCCCCTCTAACCTCGCTCTCCACATCAGCGCACCCACGGATGCCTACGCCCACGTCCTCACGTCGTACCCGGAAGTTTTCCGTCCAGAACTTCGCCAAACACCCACGGTTCCTGCCAAGCACGGTATTTATCACCATATCAAGACGACGGGACCCCCAGTCTTCGCGAAATTCAGACGTCTGGCACCGGAACAATTGACAGCCGCCAAACAGACATTCGCCAAAATGGAGAAAATGGGCCGGCCTTCAGCCCATGGTCGTCACCCTTACACATCGTTCTGAAGAAAGACGGCTCCCTCCGTCCGTGCGGGGATTACAGGCGCCTGAACATGCAAACAGAATCGGATCACTACCCCCTCCCAAACATTGCCGATGTGACCTCCTACCTGCACAAAGCGAAGGTTTTCTCTACTCTCGACCTCCTGAAGGGGTATTATCAGGTGCCTATGAACCCAGAAGACATCCCCAAGACCGCCATCACCACTCTGTTTGGTACATACACCTTCAATTACTCCTGTTTTGGCCTTCGTAATGCTGGGGCAACGTTTCAACGTCTCATGGATGGCATCTTAGGGGACCTCCCTTTCTGTGTATGTTATGTGGACGATATACTTGTGTTCTCCTCCTCAAAAGAGGAACACCTCCGTCACCTACGCATCGTGCTCGACCGCCTGCAACAAAACGGCCTTGTAGTCCGGTACGACAAGTGTACCTTTGGCGCCAACGAAGTGTCGTTCTTAGGGCACCGTATCACTCCTGAAGGAGTCCATCCCCTCCCTGAGAAGGTAGCAGCCGTTCAGAACTTCCCCGCTCCCTCGACCGTCAAAGTTCTGCAGGAATTCTTGGGCATGATCTACTATTATCACCGTTTTCTGCCAGCTATTGCCGCCACTCTTGCTCCCCTCTACGCCTCCCTCAAGGGCAAGCCAAAGGACCTGAAGTGGGGTCCCCTTCAAGAAGCAGCCTTTTGCAATACAAAGAAAGCCCTATCAACTGCTGCGGCTCTCACTTTTCCTATCCCACACGCCCCTCTCCTTCTCTCCACCAATGCCAGCGACGTCGCTATTGGTGCAGTACTCGAGCAGGTGGTCAAAGGCTCGCCCCGCCCATTGGCCTTCTTCAGCAGAAAACTGTCCAATGCAGAATCGGGTTATTCTACCTTCGATCGAGAATTGCTGGCGGTGCACTTGGCTGTCCGTCACTTTCGCCATTTCTTAGAAGGTACGCCCTTCGTCATTCGCACAGACCATATGCCTCTGGTGCACGCCTTCACTCGACAGTGTGACGCCTGGTCCGACTGTCAACGCCGACATCTCTCCGCCGTGGCTTAATACAATTGCGCCCTCCAATACGTCCCTGGGAAAATGAATCCCGTTGCCGATGCCCTATCAAGAAACAAATTGGCTGCCGTTCAACTGGGATTAGATTACAACGCCTTGGCTGAAGCCCAACAACAGGATCCAGAGTATCAAGCTTTTAGGACTTCCTGCACGTCCCTCCGTTGGGAAGATTTTCCCCTCGAAGACTCCAACACCACCCTCCTCTGTGACGTCAGTACTGGTAGACCGCGACCTTGGATTCCTGCTCCCATGCGCCGACAGGTGTTTGATTTCATTCACGGCCTTTCACATCCATCGTACCGTTCTACTGCACAGCTGCTGAAGGCAAAGTTCATTTGGCACGGCATTTCTAAGGATGCTAAGGATTGGGTCTGCGCCTGTACTTCTTGCCAAACTTCCAAAGTACATCGACACACGGATTCAGGAGTGGGCACCTTTCCTCAACCTCAGCGTCGTTTCGCACACATTCATGTCGATGTTGTAGGCCCCCTACCCACATCACAAGGACATCGTTACCTGTTTACCGTCATCGACCGCTCCACTCGTTGGCCTGAAGCCATTCCCATGGAAACTGCAACGTCCGCCTTATGTACATCTGCCTTACTCTCTGGATGGATTTCAAGATTCGGTATCCCTGAGCATATTACTTCTGACAGGGGAACCACTTTCACCTCTCAATTGTGGACGTCATTAGCGAATCTCCTGGGCATCACCCTACATCAGACAACGGCCTACAACCCCGCTGCCAATGGAATGGTTGAACGTTTTCATCGCACCCTTAAAGCAGCTTTGATGTCCCGCTGCAAGGATTGTAACTGGTTTACTCAACTTCCCTGGGTCCTCCTGGGACTAAGGATCACTCCTAAAGACGCCCTCGACGTCACGGCAGCTGAAATGGTGTATGGCAACCCGTTGGTCGTCCCTGCCGAATTTTTTCCTTCTACAACCTCCTCCGACGATCTCCAGCGCATACGTCACGTCGTGGGAAAATTTACTCCGTGCCGCCAGACTTACAAGCCCCCAGCGAAGCATCACATACCAACGAACTTGCACTCTGCAACGCACGTCTTTCTGCGCAACGACACTAGCAAGCCACCACTAACGCTCCCTTACACGGGCCCTTTTCCTTTGATCCGACGCAGTCCGAAAGCATTCCTACTAAACATTCGGGGCAAAGAAGACTGGGTCTCCATTGATCATCTAAAACCTGCTTATCTTCTGCCAGATGACCCGCCTACAGTTCGCCTCTCTAGATCAGGGCGCCCTATTTAACATGTGCAGTATGTCATTTTTATGGGGGGGAGCCATGTACCAACCGTGTGGCACACAATTGTACATAATTATGTTGTATATATTATGCTTGTATATGCGCTCTTCCCTCGCACTAAAAAGAACCTGAATGATCATGTCTTCGTTTTGCTTTATAACGTTGTCTGTCTCTCGAACAGGTCATGTCCTGTTGCCTTGAGGTTTTGTATAAAAAGAAGAGTGTTCCTTAATAAAACTCAGTTGATTGCATCCTGCCTTTGAGTTAACAACTCCTCTTTCGGCTCGTTATAACTTTATGCTGAAGGCACTAAGAGACGTTTCACTTTCTCTTTTCAGCAAGTGTTTCAAGGATGTTGAAAAGCTTGTGTG
>NC_090728.1:152439249-152446749 GCF_036898095.1 Palaemon carinicauda
ATTAGTTAAGGTCATGATGCCAGAAAGCTCCATATTAATCAATCAATCATTAAGATTCAACGTATCGTGAGCTAGTGTCCACTATTTGGCTGTCTCTCGTTCCTTGGTATCATAATAGTTCGCGCATATTTTGCACCAATAGGTGCTTTACCTTTTGTATATATGTGTGTGTGTGTGCATGTGAGTGCTCTTGTATTAGGAACGTTGTACAATTTTGCTCCAAAATTGTTCTCTGATATATTGGGCAATACCTGATTGATTGCTCAATACTGGAAACCCTAGTCATCACATATATATAGCCATCAACGCCGGGGAAAATTGGATTAAATAAACATGTATAGAATTGAACCCAGTCTGATTTATATTGTAAGGTAAGTACATAAATGATTCAGTTGAAATGCTTCCCATTTTATTCGCAATTTATAATGGATATGAAGTTCCCTTTAATTTTAGTAAATGTTTCACTCACCTTCGAAAAATAAAAATATAGATTGATTGGGATTATCAAATTTTTTTTATAGATGTCTTCTCTTTTGGGACTACAACTTGTGACGAATGTAAAAAAAATCTCTTGGCCTTTATCTCTTAAACTGAACAATGAAAATATGATTTTTGTTAATGAAAATATATTCGTTTATAAAAAGATTATACGTTGGTCAATATATGTCTAATAGTAAATTATTTGACATTTTGATTTATTTGGCGATCACTGGTTTAACAAATTGAATTAAAAATTGATATCCTTTTTGCAAACAATACAAGTTTGCATAATTTTCTAAACTGTAAAATCATCTGTCGATTCCATCTCTACAAAATGAATGAAATCCTCTAAAAAGTTCTTTAGATATTAATAGCCCAGTTTAACAGATTAGCAATGAGTAAGTACTAAAAATGTTTTTCAGAAAGTAAAGTCAACAAATGAAAAATATGAGATACACTGCAGCACTTGAATCTAAAATGAATACTTATAAATTCTAGAACTTCCTTAAAAAAAATCATGGTTTGTCTTAGAATATATAAAAAATTTATTGCTCTGGATTTTTGTACAATCATTTTGATTACTTCCGTTGCTTGGTGAAATGTTTAGTGTAATATATATATGACATTGAATCCCGACAATTTAAAAAAAAGTATTATGTGGCATTATATACTAATTTCAGAAAAGAATTAATGCTTAATTTCAGATTCGGAAGTGGGCCAAAAGATAGTCATTCATGACTGACTTGGTTCTACTTGCAACGCTTGTAAATAGTAAACATATATAATTACGTATTGCCTGCTGTACACCACTATAAAATAGCTTTAATTTTGATGGTATGTTTAGTTTTTCATTTGTTTATCCTGTCAATTTCGGCAGACGCTTAAATTGCTTATCCTTAAATAACTAAGCCAAGAAATTATCATACCATTCAGAATAGTTTTTAAAGGTTTAAAGGACACTCATGGATGCCAGAGATAGGGGACAGTGACCTTTCCCTAGCAAGCAGGACAATGGCCCAGCACTCTCTCCACCCAAGCTAGGACTAGGGAGTTAATGGCTGCTAATGATTAGCTGGTAGACCTATAGGCTCCCCCAAACCTCCCATCCTTAGCCCACAAGGATGGTAAGGTTGTAGACACAAAAAGAATTAACTATTTTTGAGCGGAATTCGAACCCCCTTCTGGCGATCACCAGGCAGAGATGTTGCCAATAAGGTCACAGCAGCCTAAAAACTTACTTTATTTTTTTTTTTTAACTAAGACTATAGTTCATCCCATTTACTATCCTTTGGGCTCATAACGTTGTCTTAATCCACTTTCAAAAGATTTTCCTTATTAAAATAAAGAATAGCTATATCTGTTATTGGTATTTATGAACATTAAGGGACATTGAACTCATTGACATTTTGGTGTGCATTTTCTAAAGCTGTTTGGGGGAGAAATTTACGTCTTTGGGATTTAGCTTAGACACATGCACAGATACCTATAGGCACCAGCCAGCCGTTGAGATACAACCACTACAGAGTTATGGCGTCCTTTGACTGGCCAGACAGTACTATATTGGATCGTTCTCTCTGGTTACGGTTCACTTTCCCTTTGCCGACACATACACCGAATAGTCTAGCATATTCTTTATAGATTCTCTTCTGTCCTCACACACCTGATAACACTGAGATTACAAAACAATTCTTCTTCGCTCACGGAGTTAAATACTGCACTGTAATTGTGCAGTGGCTACTTTCCTCTTGGTAAGGGTAGAAGAGACTCTTTAGCTATGGTAGGCAGTTCTTCTAGGAGAAAGACACTCCAAACTCAAACCATTACTCTCTAGTCTTGGGTAGTATCATAACCTTTGCACCATGGTCTTCCACTGTCTTTGGTTCTCTTGCTTGAGGGTACACTCGGGCACACTTTTTCTACCTATTTTCTCTTCCTCTTGTTTTGTTTAAGTTTTTATAGTTTATATAGGAAAACTTTATTTTAATGTTGTTACTATTCTTAGAGGATTTTATTTTTCCTTGTTTCCTTTCCTCACTGGGCTATTTTCCCTGTTAGGGCCCCTCGGGCTTATAGCATCTAGCTTTTCCAACTAGGGTTGTAGCTTAGCAAATAATAATAATAACAATAATAATGTACCCATCTATCTATACACACATATATAGTTTAAGTCATTGAATGTATATATATATATATATATATATATATATATATATATATATATATATATATATATATATATATATATATATATATATATATATATACTATAAATATATATATATATATATATATATATATATATATATATATATATATATATATATATATATATATATCGATAGATGAATATATTCATATATATGTCTTTAAAGTACAGTATATATGTATGTACATATATGCATATATATATATATATATATATATATATATATATATATATATATATATATGTGTGTGTGTGTGTGTGTGTGTGTGTGTATACAGTATATGTGTGTATGTGTGTGTGCAGATACATTATAAGCTGATATATATATATATATATATATATATATATATATATATATATATATATATATATATATATATATATATATATATATATATATATATATATATATATATGTATGTATGTTTATATGTATATATACTCTATTTCTCTTGAGGTGACCATCACTAAAATATGTATATTCTGTGAATTTCCGTAGGTTGTATGGAATAAGGGAGCTCTACCTACTAGGTTTATGGGTCTCCGCAGATGCATTCCTAATGTCAGGAAGGTACTGGACTACGCGTAGTCAAAACGAGTTTTGAATATGCTGCAACACTGATTAAATTATAATTGTTCAGCATAGTTATGCAGAATTTTGAATTTTAACATTTATCTCAAAATATCTTCGAGGTAATTTTACTTTTTTACCTCTTTTTGAAATAGAATAGAATCAAATATAATTTCTTTCACTTTTGATTAATCCTCAAGCTATTATTGCTTTCTTTGCTAAAAGGAGAAAATGAATATGTTTCTTTACGCAGTTCATCCTTTATTTTCCTATATTTACTCTTTACTGAGATTACCTAGATCTGGGTCTTCGACATTCCATGTCCTGTGGTAGCATTGGATTCCGGCGCAGGATTACCTCGGAACTGCAAGCAATCATCGAAGTAGCAAACTTTGCTGACTTCAGGATGCGACAGGATATTGTCTTTGCGATGGTTAACTCTTGTCTGGGCCCAAGCACAGTGCCAGGTTATGTTGCTGTAAAGTTCAGAATAGTTACATCCGACTAGACGGTTATGTCTTCACTTCTGTTTGTGTGTTTGTTTGTTGTAGTCACCAGCCTAACTCAGAAAATTAAGGAAGAATTAAAAAAAAAAGGATATATAAAAAAGGAGTGAACTTAGAAGTAATAGTTTTAAAAGGATTATTCACTATTGCAAAATTGGACCAATTTGGACATGTTTGCATATAGCTCAAAAAAAAAAAAAAAAAAAAAAAAAAAAAAAAAAAAAAAAAAAAAAAGCGTATCATTATTTCATGTAATACATGTGTACGAAAATCTGGAACGAACTTGCTTATTGGCTTCATCTAAAGCGAATGCTGTGATAACAGCGAATGATTCGAGATTGAAGGGTGTCGTTATAGCACACATTAGGCTGATTACTTCATCCAGGAAACCTCCAGTGCTGCCATTTTATTTACTTTACCTTTTCGCATTTTTACTTAGTTCCTTACCTTCCTCGATATCTATCATTACTGAATAAAAAAAAGGAGTTTTTAATTTTTTTGTGCTATTTCTTCTTTTATATTTAACGAGAAATTATCATTGGAATTCCCTTACGTGTAAAATAACGGTAGCCTGACTTCAAGTAATGTAAAGTTATTTAGTAAACACTGAACAGATAATCATGCATACATATCCATACCCTTTCAGATTGTATGTATACAGAAAATATTCCAATCAAAATTATGTAAATATCTTTTTTTCTCTCTTAAAATTTACTCATTCAAAGAAAGTAAAGAAACAATACTGTTTTATATTTAAAAGTATTCTCATATATATATATATATATATATATATATATATATATATATATATATATATATATATATATATATATATATATATATATATATGTATATATATATATATATATATATATATATATATATATATATATATGTATATATATATATATATATATATATATATATATATATATATATATATATATATATATATATATATATATATATATATATATATATACATATATATATATATATATATATATATATATATATATATATATATATATATATATATATATATATATATATATATATATATATATATATATATATATTAGTGAGGTCACAAGTGTAATTTCGTTTGGCTATTTTTTTCTTTAATTTGATCATTCATAATATAAATATCACTTTATATATGATTTAAAACATGAAGTAATAGAAATTACCATTTCTAGGCATTTTATTAACGAACATTATGGTAATAAAAGTGTTACAAAACCGAAAACTACTTGTTCAATGTTGGCATTATTTTTCATAATCTATATACAATGTTAAACTAGAAACACATCATCACCATACATTCAACAATTGCAATTTATACACGCAATTAGTACACGCAACAATTGCAATTTCAAGTAGCAGCCAAAATATGCAAGGTAATACATTTAAGCATTGAGTGGTCATAGAAAGAATTAAAGAAACAGCAGCTAAAACTGCCACAATTAATCTGTATTATTTTTTTAGGCAATATCATAAATCCAGGTCTCTCAATCACCGTTTGTATTATCATCATCGTCACTCTCCGAGTCAATGAGATTTGATGAAACATCCCTTGAATCTTGGTCTTTTTAGCAATCACTTGTGCACTGACACATTTCAGTGTATGGAAAGTTCACTGAGGCACAAGGGCACCTTTTAGTTTAACAGTTTGTCTTGCAAAGACATATTACCATTTCCAGAATGGCTTCTGTTGCTGGTAGAAATTCTGTTGCAAGCGGTTGCAGTTGTCAATTCTTGGTCTTGCAATATCCATTACCCAAAGGCTCTGGTAAAGCTTGACCCCACACTCTGGCTTGTATATTTGCTCGCAGTATATGTTGTTTAAGTGCACCAATGGTAGGGGGCAGCTTTTCACTGTCTGCCATATTCTTGCAGAAAAGGTACCACTGAAGGTCTGGGATGTTCGTGATGTCCTACATCATCGGCTTGTAAGTATAACAGAAAAATTTCTCCAGGATAGAAATCTGTTCCTCTGTGACTTCATCTGGTTCAGAGAGCTGTTGCAGAGCTTTCCAAATCTCCTCTGATGCCTCAAGGAAAATGTTCAGCCATGTCACTTTACCGATTCCACAAAACTGGCTAGTGTTGTCAGTACCAGTATATGCATGGAATGCTGGCAGAGCTTTAGCACGGGATGCAACCAAAAATGTCCACATCGAACCAATCTGAAGTGCTCCAGATTTCATGGTAATTGGTGAGCTTTTCAGGAGAATATCATAATGTCCCATCGAAAGGACAAGCACATCTGTGTCAGGTGAAAAAAACCATGAGTTCCGTGTTGGGTGAGCTGTGGCGTGATGCAAGGACTGCTTGATGGATGATTAGTGTGTCTGCTTCTTCATGATGGTTGTTTTCCCACTCCATCCTTATGTTGGCTTTGGTCCTTCCTTTAAAGGAATACAAACAAAACACATTGTAAGGGTTTTTTTGAAAATAGTTAAATATATTACAAATTGTATGCTAAATGTAACAAGCTTTATTTTAAGTTCATTTACCTACTGTGGACACTATAACCACATTCTGAGAGTTTTCAGCACATTCGATGATCTTGTCGGCTAGGTTCTCCGTAAGGTGTTTCTTCGTCTTGTTGTGTGAAAGAAACCTGTTCATTGTAATGTTCTTGATATTTGTTTTATCTTTGATCTGGTACTCAACTGGTAGCTGACGCAGGTTTCTTCTTTCTCTGGTTTGTTGTTTCAGAGACTTAGACTTGTAGGTATCAAATACTACGATTATTTCATGGTAGTTACATGCAAGACCCATCATACTGTCGTAGTATTACCTGATAAGCTCTCCTACGGTCTCTATGGTTGGTGGTTTCTTCGTAAGGTTATGAAGAAGCACCTTGCTATCCACAAGAGCAATCTTGTGATGATGCTTCTGGCTTGTGCCTGACTCCTTTTCCACTTATACTGCTTCTAGGTTCTCTGTTTCGGCATTCTCCTCAACAAGCTTCTCAAGTCGGTGTATTAGCTTTGATTTGTCAGTGCATGGAAGATTTCTCCATCGCTGGTAAAAAGTGCTCTTAGCACCTGAGTGAACTCATAGGTACCAATTGCTTACTTTTGATCAGTGTCTCGTGATCTTGACAGAACAAGCAGGCATCTGTACAGGTTTTTGGTTTCTTTGAGCTATATACTTGTGTTTTGAAGTTTGATGATTGGCTTTTTGTTATCCGAGGTGAATTTCTTGAACTTCTCTTTCTTCACAGTGGCCCACAGATGGATATCACTATTTATTTTATCTGCAATGAAGTCCTCGTACAACTTCTGCTCAAATTGAGTCTGCAGGTCGGATGTCGTGAACATGTTCCGGTCGTACGCATCCACCAGTAATTATGTTGTATAGTAGATCGCCTTCACCTCTGACTGGGTTCCCATGACTCAGTATTGTATCCTTGATGCTTTCAACAGTGGAATGGTCCCTTTGTATGCTGCTTTGTGTTACCCAGGATGTTCAGTTCTTGTGGTGTCCATTGTGTTGATCTGATCTTTGAACTCGATTAAGCGGCAAAAAGTTCTGCAGCATCCATGAAGAATCTCTGCCTTGTATTAGCATTGTTTGAGATTACAGTCTACCCAGAGTGAACCTTCATTTGTCTGTTAATGTGTTCACAGGCATGGTCAGCACCTACAGAGACAAATGGAAATACACTCCTGATGACAGACACATTGCCACTGGCAACTCCCAATCAGCATTTCCAGAAGCCGCAA
>NC_090728.1:152454249-152456749 GCF_036898095.1 Palaemon carinicauda
ATAGGTTATCATTTTTGTTACTTACCCATAAAATGCTTAAAATGCGTAAATGGGTTATCACTATTATTACTTACCCATAAGAAGCCTTGAAATCCGTAAATTGGTTATCACTATTGTTACTTACCCATAAAAAGCCTTGAAATGCATAAACACGTTATCACTTATTAAGCCATAAGAGTCTTAAAATGCGTAAATAAATTAGCACTTCTTTAACCCATAAGAGTTTTAAAATGCGTAGATAGGTTATCACTTCTTTAACCCTTAAGAGTCTTAAAATACGTAAATAGGTTAACACTTTTTTAACCCATAAGGGCCCTAAAATCCATGAATAGGGTAGCACCTTTTAACCCATAAGATTCTTAAAATGCATAAATAGGTAGTGCTATCACTTCTTTAAGCAATAAGAGCTCTAAAATGCGTAAATAGGTTATCACTTCTTTAATCCATAAGTCTTAAAATGCGTAAATAGGTTAACAATTTCTTAACCCATAAGAGCTCTAAAATGCGTAGATAAGTTATAACTTTTATAACCCCTAGGATTCTTAAAATGCGTAAATAGCTTAACACTTCTTTAACCGATAGGAGCCCAAAATACACGAATAGTTTATCAATTTTTAACCCATAAGAGTCTTAAATTACATAAATAGGTTATCATTTCATTACGCCATAAGAGTCTTAATATGCGTAAAAAGATTAACACTTTTTAACCCACAAGAGCTCTAAAATGCGTAAATAGGTTATCACTTCTTTAACTCATAAGAACCTTAAAATGCGTAAATAGGTTATCACTTCTTTAACCCCTAAGAGTCTCAAGATGAGTAAATAGGTTATCCCTTCTTCAACCCATAAGAGTCTTAAAATATATAAATAGGTTATCACTTTTCCAACCCATAAGAATTTTAAAATGCGTAAATAGGTTATCCCATTTTCAACCCGTAAGAGTCTTGAAATATGTAAATAAGTTATCACTTCTTCAACCCATAAGAGTCTTAAAATGCGTAAATAGATTAGCAATTCTTTAACCCATAAGAACCCTAAAATGCGTAAATAGGCTATCACTTCTGTAACCCATAATAGCCTCAAAATGCGTAAATAGGTTATCAATTCTTTAACCTATAAGAGCATTAAAATGCAAAAATAGGTTACTATTTCTTCAACCTATATGAGCCTTGATATGCGTAAATAGGTTATCACTTTTTTAACCTATAATATATCAAAATCCGTAAATAGGTTATCATTTATTTACCCAATAAGAGCCTTAAAATGTGTAAATAGGTTACCACTTCTATAAACCATAAGAGCCTTAAAATACGTTAATAGATTATCCCCTCTCTAATCCATAAGAGCCGTAAATTGCGTAAATAGATTATCAATTCTTTAACCCTTAAGAGCCTTAAAATGCATATAGTACAAGCGTTAAAAGAAAATTTCGGTCATGATTCAGTATGTTCTTTCACGACTATCTATCTTTAATACTTGAAAATTGACAGGTTGATAAAATGGAAATGTCTGAGAATATAATATTTCTTCAAAATTTTATTTAAGCCTAATATATAATGGTAATCTCACTCTCAGGGACTCGTTCAACGTATAAAATATTTGTATCTTAAATGAAAATGAATACCAGATATTCTCATAAACATTTCACCTTCATTTTTAGAAATTTTCCATGAATTGTCAAGGATAAAGTTATAGGTCTCATGACAAATATGCCGTAAGATGCTGTTACCTAAGAATTATAGAACAAGTATCACACCTTCTCCTTTTCTTGAGTTGATTATTATTATTATTATTATTATTATTATTATTATTATTATTATTATTATTATTATTATTATTATTATTATTATTATTATTAGCGAAGCTACAACCCTAAGTTGAAAAAGAAGGATGCTATTAGCCTAAGGGTTCCAACAGGGAAAATAACCCTGTGACAGAATTATATAAGAATATAGATAAACTATATAAGTAAGGAATAATTATTATTATTATTATTATTATTATTATTATTATTATTATTATTATTATTATTATTATTATTATTATTATTACTTGCTAAGCTACAATACTTGTTGGAAAACCAGGATACTATAACCCTACGGCTTCCAACAAGGAAAATAGCTAACTGAGGAAAGTGAATAAGTAAACACATAGAAAAGTGTGCTTGAGTGTACCGTCAAGTAACTCTAACTCTGAACAATAGAAGACCACGGTACAGAGGCTATGGCTCTACCCAGGAATAGTGAACAATGGTTTGATTTTGGAGTGCACTTCTAGAGGAGCATCGAACTTTACCTAGATGAAAGTAACCACTGAACCATGTCAGTGCAGTAGTTGACGCCTTGAGTATCTTAATTCAGTAACAACGTTAAAATATACCTTTCAGATATAAACTACGTAGACGGGCTTGAGTAAACCTATTCAAAATAAAAACATTAGCTCAAAGTTTGAAATTCTGGAATTGGACCGATTTAACTGCAAGTGAAGGGGTTTAAAATCT
>NC_090728.1:152461749-152471749 GCF_036898095.1 Palaemon carinicauda
TAAAGTAAGCTTGTTAAGTCATTAATAATGCACGAACAGAAGTTAATTTAAGAAGTTATTTCAACAATTAGAAATATACCCACACACACACACGTACACACACGCGCGCGTGCGCGCACACACACACACACACACACACACATATATATATATATATATATATATATATATATATATATATATATATATATATATATATATATATATATATATATATATATATATATTGTACCAACCGTGTGTCACACAATTGTACATAATTCCTATTGTATATATTATGCTTGTATCTGCGCTCTTCCCTCGCACTAAAAAGAACCTGAATGATCATGTCTCCGGTTTTGCTCTGAACTTTGTCTGTTCCTCGAACATGCCATGTCCTGTTGCCTTGCCGTTTTGTATATAAAGAAGAGTGTTCCTTAATATATAGCTCAGTCTATTGCATCCTGCCTTTGAGTTCACAACTCCTCTCTCGGCCCGTCACATTGGTGACCCCGGAGTGACTCGCTCCTCCCGCCTCCCCATCCCCCCTCCGCCTCTCACCGTTACTATGACGCCGTCAACGCATACCTTCTGCAGCAGTACTTGCCGTCGCCAGCCGCCCGTATAGCAACGCCTTTTCAGACCTCTCAACAACCGTTGGGAGACCAAAGGGCTTCGCTCACCCTCGGGAAAATGACCAGTATCACTCGCCTGCAACCTGCCGCAGACGGCTCTCCTCGTGAGGTGAACCTGCTTCGTGCCCTTATGGACAGCCACTCCATGACCTTCAAAACCTCCATCAACGCCTCCACTCGTGACGAAGAGGACACCTATTCAACTTCAACCGAAGCTGACGTGAATGCTGTAGGACATACACGCCTATGAACGCCGTAGGCCTATGAATGCCGTAGGACACGCCTATGAATGCCGTAGGACACACACGCCTATGAAAGCCGTAGGACACACTCGCCTATGAATGCCGTAGGACACGCCTATGAATGCCGTAGGACACACACGCCTGTGAATGCCGTAGGACACACTCCCCTACCCCGTGACGAGCCGGAGCGGCAACACAGCCAACCATCATCCACCACTTGCTCGCACCCCAACCAACGACTTCTACAGCCACTCACTGCTGCTCATCGGCGCAGTTGTTAATATTACCTCTCCAGATTCGGGGCACCTATTTAACATGTTCAGTATGTCATTTTTAGAGGGGGAGCCATGTACCAACCGTGTGTCACACAATTGTACATAATTCCTATTGTATATATTATGCTTGTATCTGCGCTCTTCCCTCGCACTAAAAAGAACCTGAATGATCATGTCTCCGGTTTTGCTCTGAACTTTGTCTGTTCCTCGAACATGCCATGTCCTGTTGCCTTGCCGTTTTGTATATAAAGAACAGTGTTCCTTAATATATAGCTCAGTCTATTGCATCCTGCCTTTTAGTTCACAACTCCTCTCTCGGCCCGTCACAGTATATAAATGGAGGTATATAAATAGTATGTTTATATATACAGGAATATATATGCATATATATATATTCTCTAGTGTATATATATATATATATATATATATATATATATATATATATATATATATATATATATATATATATATATATATATATATATATATATATATATATATATATATAAAGTAAATAAACCCTGAATCTATGAAAACTGAAAGCTATTTTGAGTTTTTGGAGGGACCATCTCCCTTCAGCTTCAGAAGACAAATAGTTACATTTTTTAAAAAAAAGAGATACTAAAAGGTTCGTAAGAAATAGAATACCCGTTACAGTCTCAGCGAAAATGAACAACGTTCATGGTGGTTTGTTTACATCGTTCAACAGTTCCTTAAAAATAGTTATAATGTTTTTAACAATATTGTTTAAAGACAAATCTGATTTAAAATTACTTTGATAAATATCAAAATTCTTAGAATTTTGAATTACAACAGCTTCAAATAGTTTGACTATATGTATCAGGCATTGATATCAATTTGTCCATATTCTTAAAGTCTATTGAATGATTTTCCCTGGTCATATGTTTAAAAAGAGGCTATTTTCATCTCCTTTTCCAATGGAATTTTTTTTGTTCTCTTTTTCTTCTTTCTAAATCTACTTACTCTCCCATACAGACCTTATCACATGTTCCACATGGTAATTTATATAAACATGCTTTGTTGGCTGTAGTCTCTTTCCTTGATTTTGTCAGTACTTTTTTAATAGTTAGGTTATTTTTGTATACCTCAACAATTTTAAAATAGTTCTCATTTTTTTCAGGCAGGTTTTTCCTCTTCGCTAAATTAAAAGACACATGTCACATGTTGTGTTTACGTGTTGATTATATTTTGTTTAAGCCCTACAAACAAATCTTAGCAATTTTTGGTCGATTAAGTGTTCATTTCTTGTTTATAGTAATAATAATAATAATAATAATCTAGTGCCAAATAACTCGTGCACAAAAATAGAAATAAAATGAATGATAAACCAAATCGTTAATGTTGTGACAATTCGATAGTTATTTGTTGTTCAAAATTTCAACATCAGGAAATAATATCATAATTCTCATTTGGTTAAGAAAAAACTTAATGATTATTATACCTATAAGTTGTAAGGATTTTCCTAGTAATTGCTATCTTCTTTAATAAAAACGTACATACGCTGTCTCTAGGGCCACCATGTTTATTTATGAGAGATTGTTATGAAATTCTTCATTGCTTTTAAGAAATGAAGAGAATTAATCATCAATGCATGATGAATGATTCAATCTTCGAATAGGTATTTCTGATAAGAGCGCCATGCATACCAAACAGATAGGATTTCTCCAAGTGAAAGAAATAATTTGTTCCTTGAATATATAATAGGAATCTTTTCGTATAAGTAATGAGGAATGAATCTTGATTATCTATATGAGATTCTTTACGGATATTATCATATATGTGTATTCACGACTAAATTTCCAGTATCAAAGAGATAAAGCTGATAGTCAGACCAAGTGTCTCGAATTGATACTACTTATGATATTGTCAGTTTAAATAGATTCATGTCTTTATTCTCTCATTATATATGTCTGTGCGCATGTATAGAGATAGTATTAGTTACGTGATGAAAATATTTGTAAATGGTATATGGTTCATATATATATATATATATATATATATATATATATATATATATATATATATGTGTGTGTGTGTGTGTGTGTGTGTGTGTGTATACATTCATGCATACATAAGTATATATATGCATAATGTGTGTACATGCAATTTTATATACTGTACATATATATATATATATATATATATATATATATATATATATATATATATATATATATATATATCTGTATATTCTGTATATATATACATATCTCTCTCTCTCTCTCTCTGTATATATATATATATATATATATATATATATATATATATATATATATATATATATATATATATATATATATGTGTGTGTGTGTGTGTGTGTGTGCGTGTGTGTGTGTATTTATGCATATAAAAAGACGCAAATTTACCTGTTTATTTCATGCATGACATCACGTGCAGTAAATAATAAAAATTCCTTGTGGTAGAAAGTCTTCATATTAAATTGTACAAAAAAATTAAAAAAAAAAAACCAACATAAAACCATAACGCCACCCCTTCCCCCTCCCCTACCCCACCACACACACCCACCACTGCAAATTAATCATCGATTGCCAATATTAACCATTTTTAATCTTTTGTAATCACTTCTAGATTGGCGCCATTCATCGAGGATAAAATTCATTAATGGCATTAACTTCGGGCTTTCAATCATACTTTTTAAATTATTCCGAAAAAAAGGGTAACTAATTTCACGTGATTCTTCATGAAGACATATGTACATTAATATACTCGAAATAATCTATTGGTAGTTCAAAGTATTCCAAGTCAGCTGCAGAAATGAATATAACGGGAAAATAGAGATACCAGTGTTCAATATATTCATAGAGCTCAATCATAATTTATTTATAGCCAATATATGAACTGTAAGTTCGAGTGTAAATTGGTCATGTCCTCGGTTATGCTCATGCTCCTTTTGATGTTCACCATCCGTCCATCTTTCGCTGGACATACTCTTTTTTTTCTTACATGTGAACTATGGCAACCACTCATAAAACCATACCCAGACACAAGAGATTAGATTTGTAAACGACACTTGTGGATGTTATAAACGTTCACGTCTCTTTGCCACGTCATTGCCACTTGTATTTTTCGTGCTATTATTAATTACTAGCACACGCGGCCCGTCAAAAATGAAAGCTAAATAGGGTAGATATGCATACAGAGTCAACCATTCCCACCCCTCCCCTCTTCCTAACCACAACCCGCTGGTTCGTCAATTTGTGGGAGATTGTAGTTTCCAAGTCTACCTTTTGGGGTACTAACTCTCATGAGGGTATGACTATTCCCTTTCTCCCCTACCCGATTGACGGGTGGCGAGACCAAATAGTCATGCATTTGACAATGCCACTGAACGTGAAAAGAAATATATAAATATATATATTTATATATATATATATATATATATATATATATATATATATATATATATATATATATATATATATATATATATATATATATATATATATATATAGGATAAATTTTGCACATTTTTACGTGTTTTTCATATTCAAATAAGCCATATATATTTTTGATACATTAATGTCTGGATTCTCTTAACAACCTCGGGATCAGAGCCCCAGGCGAAATCACACAAAGACAAGAGCTTGGCTCCGGCCGGGAATCGAACCCTGGTCGGCAAGCTTGTACAGACAGTGACTAACCCACTTGGCCACGAAGAAAGATAAAAGTCAATGACAATTCTTCTGTACTTATACCTGTCGAATTCAGGTATTTTGTACTTAGAATTGAAATCAACCCATCTTCACCATCGTAGCTAATTGGTAGTTTTTTACTTGGCATTCAATTAATGATAATATTTGCACATTTTTACGTGTTTTTCATATTTAAATAAGCCCTATATATTTTTGATACATTAATATCTGGATTCTCTTAACGACCTCGGGATCAGAGCCCCAGGCGAAATCATACAAAGACAAGAGCTTGGCTCCGGCCGGGAATCGAACCCTGGTCGGCAAGCTTGTACAGACAGTGACTAACCCACTTGGCCACGAAGAAAGATAAAAGTCAATGACAATTCTTCTGTACTTATACCTGTCGAATTCAGGTATTTTGTACTTAGAATTGAAATCAACCCATCTTCACCATCGTAGCTAATTGGTAGTTTGTTACTTGGCATTCAATTATTGATAAATTTTGCACATTTTTACGTGTTTTTCATATTCAAATAAGCCATAGATATTTTTGATACATTAATGTCTGGATTCTCTTAACGACCTCGGGATCAGAGCCCCAGGCGAAATCACACAAAGACAAGAGCTTGGCTCCGGCCGGGAATCGAACCCTGGTCGGCAAGCTTGTAAAGCCAGTGAATAACCCACTTGGCCACGAAGAAAGATAAAAGTCAATGACAATTCTTCTGTACTTATACCTGTCGAATTCAGGTATTTTGTACTTAGAATTGAAATCAACCCATCTTCACCATCGTAGCTAATTGGTAGTTTGTTACTTGGCATTCAATTAATGATAAATTTTGCACATTTTTATGTGTTTTTCATATTCAAATAAGCCATATATATTTTTGATACATTAATGTCTGGATTCTCTTAACGACCTCGGGATCAGAGCCCCAGGCGAAATCACACAAAGACAAGAGCTTGGCTCCGGCCGGGAATCGAACCCTGGTCGGCAAGCTTGTACAGACAGTGACTAACCCACTTGGCCACGAAGAAAGATAAAAGTCAATGAAAATTCTTCTGGTTCGATTCCCGGCCAGAGCCAAGCTCTTGTCTTTGTGTGATTTCGCCTGGGGCTCTGATCCCGAGGTCGTTAAGAGAATCCAGACATTAATGTATCAAAAATATATATGGCTTATTTGAATATGAAAAACACGTAAAAATGTGCAATATATATCATTAATTGAATGCCAAGTAACAAACTACCAATTAGCTACGATGGTGAAGATGGGTTGATTTCAATTCTAAGTACAAAATACCTGAATTCGACAGGTATAAGTACAGAAGAATTTTCATTGACTTTTATCTTTCTTCGTGGCCAAGTGGGTTATTCACTGGCTTTACAAGCTTGCCGACCAGGGTTCGATTCCCGGCCGGAGCCAAGCTCTTGTCTTTGTGTGATTTCGCCTGGGGCTCTGATCCCGAGGTCGTTAAGAGAATCCAGACATTAATGTATCAAAAATATATATGGCTTATTTGAATATGAAAAACACGTAAAAATGTGCAAAATTTATCATTAATTGAATGCCAAGTAACAAACTACCAATTAGCTACATTGGTGAAGATGGGTTGATTTCAATTCTAAGTACAAAATACCTGAATTCGACAGGTATAAGTACAGAAGAATTGTCATTGACTTTTATCTTTCTTCGTGGCCAAGTGGGTTAGTCACTGTCTGTACAAGCTTGCCGACCAAGGTTCGATTCCCGGCCGGAGCCAAGCTCTTGTCTTTGTGTGATTTCGCCTAGGGCTCTGATCCCGAGGTCGTTAAGAGAATCCAGACATTAATGTATAAAAAATATATATGGCTTATTTGAATATGAAAAACACGTAAAAATGTGCAAAATTTATCATTAATTGAATGCCGAGTAACAAACTACCAATTAGCTACGATGGTGAAGATGGGTTGATTTAAATTCTAAGTACAAAATACCTGAATTCGACAGGTATAAGTACAAAAGAATTGTCATTGACTTTTATCTTTCTTCGTGGCCAAGTGGGTTAGTCACTGTCTGTACAAGCTTGCCGACCAGGGTTCGATTCCCGGCCGGAGCCAAGCTCTTGTCTTTGTGTGATTTCGCCTGGGGCTCTGATCCCGAGGTCGTTAAGAGAATCCAGACATTAATGTATCAAAAATATATAAGGCTTATTTGAATATGAAAAACACGTAAAAATGTGCAAAATTTATCATTAATTGAATGTCAAGTAACAAACTACCAAATAGCTACGATGGTGAAGATGGGTTGATTTCCATTCTAAGTACAAAATACCTGAATTCGACAGGTATAAGTACAGAAGAATTGTCATTGACTTTTATCTTTCTTCGTGGCCAAGTGGGTTAGTCACTGTCTGTACAAGCTTGCCGACCAGGGTTCGATTCCCGGCCGGAGCCAAGCACTTGTCTTTGTGTGATTTCGCCTGGGGCTCTGATCCCGAGGTCGTTAAGAGAATCCAGACATTAATGTATCAAATATATATATATATATATATATATATATATATATATATATATATATATATATATATATATATATATATATATATATATATATATATATATATATATATATCCAGACACCTGTTCCTCATTATATGGTGCAGGATTGCCTATATTAAACAACACTTCATCTGTACTTTCTTTTCCAATAGCTATTCTTACGAGGGTGCATTCATATCTAACACATTGGGTCATTAACACATTTGGAGCTCTTAAGAAGATTTCTTTTGTAGATCTGTTATCAATTAAATTGTAGAGATTTTACAAATTCCTTCAACTACGTTACTTAATCAGTGTCTTCAATCAATCCCTACGGAAAAGGCGAAAAGGCCGTCACTATGGCAATCATTAAACAAAAACAAAAACTAAAATATGATTAATTCACCTATTAATTATATGACGATAAAACTGAACTTTCCTCTACTCAAACATTCGATATATGTCTTTTTTTCCGCTTTCTTTTTTACGATCTTTATTATATGTTTACAATTCAACGTTTTCTTTTTTAACTTTAATTTTATTCTTTTAGTTTCAAATTAACATTATTGGAAATGGCATTTGGTAGACACATTTGCACATAACTTCGGTTATGTGATGATGGTATGAGTAGAAATACAAGTTTGGGCTGTCTGTTTTAGTAGCTCATGCCACATTTTATTTTCTTTCTTGCCTGTCTCGAATCTATACATTGGTAATCTGAAGGAACTTTTATTTCTGGAGTAAAAGTGAACGTTGTAAATGGGTAATAAAGGAGAGAATTTTAACTTCAACTCTTATACAAGGTTTGAACGTATTATTTTCTCTTTTTCTGGGTGGTGTCCATTTGGGTCCAATGTTGATAATTGCTATAAGGAGGACGTGATAAGATTCTGCTTGTGAATATCAAACGAAAATATGGATTATAACATAACCAATACTTGTTTCCTAGAGTTCTGTGGAAACCTAATTTAAGCAAACAACAACCAGGTAATTAGAAAGCACTAACTTATTAACCTGAGTTTTTTTATTCGTTGTGGTGTTGGTATACTGTTTGCCTGCGACTCGAATGACAAGAGTAAAAATTATGTTTGACAATTGAATATATATATATATATATATATATATATATATATATATATATATATATATATATATATATATATATATATATATATATATATATATATATATATATATATATATATATATATATATATATATATATATATATAAGTATGTGTATGTATATATAGTCATGTGTTTGAGTGTGTAGTGCGTTTTTATCGTGTATACGTATGTGTAAGTTGTTCTAGGCTTTGATTATAAGTGCCTCCATATATTAATATTCATACAGGAAAGTTTTCTCCTTCATATTTCATCTAAATCGAAGATCGAATCACAATGCCATTTCATTTCGTAGAAAACATTTCTTGAATATGGGAGAATGGCGTTTAATAGTTGCATGCAAAGTTCTTCACCAAACATGAGATTACCTCTCGGTGCTGTCAACTGCCTATTTATTCCCGCAAGGTAATTATTCGTTTCCAATCTGCGATCACAGGTTGCCATTTCCAATATTCCAGATTTCGGTGTAAGACCCCAATTGGAAAAGTATTGAAACAACAACTATCGAGAATAGCATCCGGAGGAGATATCGCCAGACTTTGACTATTAATTCGAGTGTTCCTGAAATCCTAACACTATTAGCATATATATCTTTTTTTTTCTCTTTGGTGGGAGTCACTGATTTCGACTATTCCGTGTGAAACCAAATCGACCAATGAAAATTGGTGTTACACCATATAGGGAAATTTTGGCTTTATCTCTAGATTTATTATAACTGAAAAAAGACACGATATCCAGAATTATTTGGGGGAAATTATGCCCTTTTCTACCTACAAATTCTGGTCATTTTCTCCCTCATCAAGTTCTGGGAGTAATATATTATAATGTTTGCACTAGAAAAAATAGCTTTTAATGATCAAACTCTTCCTCCGTCGTTTTATAATTTTGAATTAGATTGTTGATGTTGATTTTGTGATTGGTGTCGTATTAGCTTATATGAATATCTTCCACGCTTTAAAGATTGTCTAACGAAAATAGTTTGAATAAGCTGTTCCTTTTTATGAAAAGAATGATTACAATAAAGCACTCTGGAAAGTCGTGTGAAACTGTACCACCTAAAATACTTAGGTCTATTTTCCTTAGAAGACTTAGTTGCCTCTAAATAAAGAAACAAAAGAGGATTTGGGAATATTCATCGTTTTCGCCCCCCTACATTTTTTTTTTTTTACCTTCGCCATGTTAGGCTTATCGAGATCCCTGAGCTGTTATTAGGAGCAGTTTCTTCCTTTTTTCTTGAGTACATCTTTATCCTTATATACATCTATTTAGAATGTGAGTCAATGCCTCCCTCTGGGTATAGGCCTAGTCTCTGTTGAATTTACATTATTTATTACTTTCCTTTCCTCATTCTCTTCAAAGTAAGACCACATCAGTAACTCTTCTTCTTAGGAGGAAGTAATACTTCCATTCAAGTCTTGCCGTTTTCTTTCAATTTTGAAGAGAAATTTACAACACAAACAGCTGATGTGAGGTTTTTAACACATTATTAAAACTATTAGTTTATTCATGAGCCAGTGTGGTCAGATACGAATTTAGATAGGTATTTCCTATA
>NC_090728.1:152494249-152496749 GCF_036898095.1 Palaemon carinicauda
TGTCTGTACAAGCTTGCCGACCAGGGTTCGATTCCCGGCCGGAGCCAAGCTCTTGTCTTTTTGTGATTTCGCCTGGGGCTCTGATCCCGAGGTCGTTAAGAGAATCCAGACATTAATGTATCAAAAAATATATATGGCTTATTTGAATATATATGTATATATATATACACACACACACACACACACATATATATATATATATATATATATATATATATATATATATATATATATATATATATATATATATATATATATATATATATATGCTTACACACAATGTATAAAGGTCCAATTATCCTCGGTGCCTCTATTAAGCTTTTGCAGAATATTTTTGAAAAGAAAAACTAGTAAAATTAAATTGAGAGGAAAGTGTGTTCTCACGCGAGAGAATTCCTACCAAAAACAATAAAGTTTGACGTAGAGCCTAACTGAAGGCAATATGTTAGCACTACCCAGATGAAGTTAATTTAATCAAGGACAGAGTATTGCACGACAAACAAACAAGTGAATATACTGACAATTTTGTCTTTACAGATATATTTCCTTGGGTGTAACGGCTGCATTTTACTAGGAGACAGTCATCGTTTGGTGAGGGGTTTGAAGGTCGCCATTAAATTACAGAGGGAAGTGATAGTGGCAATGACCTCGTTTGATAATGCTCTATCAACGCCCAAGCCGTTTTTTCCACTCAAGGTAGGACCAGCTAGCTTATATATATATATATATATATATATATATATATATATATATATATATATATATATATATATATATATATATATATATATATATATATATAATGTATAGATATAATGGCAAACCATTAATAATCCAAAGAGATATTAGAACGACAAAAGATCCTGAATATAACTTCATACGTATTATTAACATGGACTTAGATTATATTTTTGTTTTGAATTAAGTGTTTTTTTTATCATATATATATATATATATATATATATATATATATATATATATATATATATATATATATATATATATATACAGTGCCAATAATCTAGAACTGTATTTTGTAATACATTTATAAAAAGAAATATTCGGCATTTAATACTGCAGTCAATTTCTATCGCCACCCCTCTCCCCTTTTAAATGTATATATCAACGTCAGATGTAAATATCATTATCATCCGGTTTTATTTATTTCATTTTCTGTATATGTGCATATTCCTGTTGCTAACCTCTTCTTTTTTATTTATTTTTCATGAGTTTTTTTTTTTTTCGCTGAATTTATTTTGATATAGCTTTAAAAAAAATTAAGCTTTCTTGAAACAATTGTCAGGTGCCAATAAAACTTTCGGGGGAGTAAGATCAATTCTCAGAAATCTCTGATATGACTGTTTTATCGGTTAGTTTTTATTATGTTCAGTATCTGGACCAAACTCTTATTGTAATGAGCTATGATTAACAAATCTACTTGCTATCAAACTTCATAATTTTATGATTGTTCAATAATCTTACCTGTTCTAAATGTAATATGTATTTCAAAGAAAGCTGATGTTTCAATTCGCGAGGTAGCTAGTATGGTGGTCTTTGTTTAAAGGTTTAAAATCCGCTCATGAAAGGCAGAGGCAAGGGACAGTGACAATGCCGTAAAGACTGGTCATATGTATTCTTATGATCAGCGCCCAACCCCCTCTCCACCCAAGCCCTGCTGATGACTTAGGCTTCAACCGATTACAAGGATGGTGAGGTTGCAGACAGTAAATGAAAAAACGAGTTTGAGCAGGATTTAAACCTCAGTCTGGCGATCACTAGGCAGATACATTACCAATAGGCCATAACAACTCGTTTCCATGAAATTTAGATGATATCGGATGAAGGAACATGAAAACGGAAAAAAGGAAAATCTTCAAAGAATAAAAACCAGACATTTCGTCGGGGAAGTTTCTAATAATAAGAAATTAGTAAGGTTAGTGAAGCAAATCTTAGATTTTACGAAAACCTTCATTTTTTTTATAAAACTTAAAAAAATAATCAAAATTTTTGGCTCAAAAGTTGCTCCAAGAAGAATGTAGTAAAGGAAAAGTGAAAGATTGACGTTCTCTCTCTCTCCTCTCTCTCTCTCTCTCTCTCTCTCTCTCTCTCTCTCTCTCTCTCACACACACACAAACACACACACACACACACACGAACACTTCCAATTGGTGATAATTTCACTATATGAGTTGGAAATAAAGATAGTATTTTTTATATGAAACAAGATTGAAAAATGAAGAGACTAATGACAATTCGACGATGTCGAGAATTGATAGTTCAGTGTACATGCGCAATAGACACTAAATTTGTGTCTTTATCTAAATTTGTAAAGCATTTTTTTTACGCTTATCAATTCTTAATGATATAGAAAGGTTTGCAAATAAAGCTATAAAGATATTCAGATTTTTTTTATCTTTTTTCGAAGCAGAATAGTAATATCTAAGTAGAAAATGCACGACCAGTGTCTTAGTGCTGCAGTGTCTAGAGTTAAGGTTTAAGC
>NC_090728.1:152524249-152534249 GCF_036898095.1 Palaemon carinicauda
AACCAAAGATGTATCCTCCCTCGCCCTGTTACTCCCAATCATGGACTATAAAAAAGGAAAGAACTGAACAGGCAAATCAGACTGGGTTCGCTAAGAAAGCCAGTCATATAATGTTGATTGTCTTATTGTAATTATTTACAGTAATTTTAGTGGGAGCAGTTTTGATCTATGGAAATGTAATCTTGGTATGATGATGGGATAGTTTCTAGACGCTTTAGTGTTCCTATAAATAAAACTTGGAGAAAACTTTTCATAAAATAGTAAGATTAATTCTATAATGAAACTATATGAGCTATCACAAATGTTTAGCGTAGGGATGAGAGATTGGTGACTGATTCATGGATAAAGCTGCGATATGCTCTTTAAAAAGTCCGAGTGTTAACCGGACATCTGAAGGTTCCAGAATAGAGTAACAATTATGTAGGAGACCATATATATATATATATATATATATATATATATATATAATATATATATATATATATATATATATATATATATATATATATATATACAGTATATTTTTGTGTGCGTTTGTATATACATATCTCTATATTTCTATTCATATACATACACATCAATATATATATATATATATATATATATATATATATATATATATATATATATATATATATATATATATATATATATATATATATATACTCAAAACAATATATCCGTTATCACGATCAAATTGTTAAGGTCATGTGAGGATATAAATCTAACGAATATCTGAAAGGAAGGTACAGACTTTATTCTTCAATTTATATTCCCCTTACAAATATAATCTTTATAACATTATGTGTGGATATTAGTTCGCTATGCTTCCATCATTCATTCACCTGAAACTATACATTAAGATAACCCAACCTCTAAAGACAAAGCATCATTAATCCAATTTTTATAGCAATTTCACCCCCAAAAAAATCTTCATATTAGCCTAGACGTTCCATCGTAGGCCTAAAACGAATTCCTTCCCAAGACCTCTTTATTTTCCTGACCTGTGTTCATTAGTGGTGCTCATATTGCACTATCTCTCTCTCTCTCTCTCTCTCTCTCTCTCTCTCTCTCTCTCTCTCTCTCTCTCTCTCTCTCTCTCTGTCTCGGATTTTCTTAATAGTTACTACAAAAAGGTTATAAGAATAAGAATTGAAATACCACGTTAGAAGAAATTGTGGTAATTAACTTCACTTTTGAATGGTTTACTTTTAAAAATTAAAGCAAATTCTCAGTATTATATAAAATTGTTTTATTTTAAATCTGTTAAAGTAAGAAAAATCCAGTTCATAGGGAATACTATTCTTTATGAAATGAAAATGTTGAAGAAATGGGGTTCTTATCACTTTTAAAAAACAGACCTTCAAAGTAAAAGGTCTGCGCAATCCTCAAAGGCTCGAACAGCAAGACTGCTCCCTTTTCTATGATATTGTTAAAACATTTGTGTTCTTGTTTCAGCATATGATCATGCATGAATGAATGTATGTGAGGGAAGGCTACAGACAAATATAAAGCCGGCTATACACGCAGAGGACTGGTCATACAGTTTTCCCTGCTGGACTAGAGCGGCGCTCCTGATCTGTAGAAAATACCCACATACGCAACGGACTTGCCTGCTCAATTGAAGAGGATCGGGCACCCAGGATTACATGGTTACGCTTTTTGCACTGATGTACCAAATTTGATACATTACTAATTTTGAGAATGCCATTCTTTGGTAGTTTTACTTTCTTTAATTTTTCACTTAATATAAATCTATGAAATCTTTCTTGATATAATATGAAGGAACGTAATAGGCATTCTCTATCAACTTCTATAATGGCCTTTGTCAGCTACGGTGCTAATGGACTTACTTCCCTTGAGGTCATTATAGGACTACCTCTTAATCCAAGAGTCCAAATGTCTCCTTGGAGAAATATACTCAAAGGATTTTTTGGTCCTGCTGGAGATTATCTTAAGATGAAGCACAACTACACTTTTAATTAGGGGTACCTTTTTCTCGTTGATTTATTGTCATTTGAAAAGGAAGAGAGAAGATGTGGCAGAGGTGTACATAGGTTACAAAAATAGAATTATCGGCTTTCACCATCTATCAATATTTTAGACACTCGTTTTGCTTTTTTGTTTTTCTCCTTTTCCTCCATGAAGAGTATTCATAACACTCAATCGGAATATTCAATTGCTTTTCTTTTGTAGCAGTATTTATTTATTATTATTATACCAAATACTATTGCATGAAAAAAGCAGAATACTCTGTGGTTTTAAATACAAAATATGCCATGAAAAAGCAAATAGAATTCAAGTAAATCATAACTTGATAGATGAAATTGAGGGAAACCCTAAATTAAAATACAATGAAATGCAAAATATTACAAACTTGATTAGGAAATTAATAATATGGCAGACGGAAATTTTCAAATAATAAAAAGAAATAAATAGAAGTTACTCTACCGATAGGATTATGAAAAAAAGGTCATAAGACATAATGAATGGTAATGACCGATTTTAAATACTTTTTGATGAAAAAAAAATGTAAGAGTTGCCAACTAGTCATAACAAATATATCAATGAATAAAGCCTCGATTGTGAAATGCAATCAGTTTATCATTACAATTTGAAAAGCGCTCAGATCAAGGGGCGAAGTGTGTGCGTATAATAATATTGTAAGTGTCAAAATATGAATGTCAACCCAGTCACCATGCTAGTCCGTCCTCACATATGCATGTAACTGGCTAGGGATAATGCTAGTCTCGGCGGGACTGGCCCTGTCCTGTCAAACACGCTGAAAGGACGAGAAGACTGATTAGTCGCACTGCGTTGTCCTGGTCCTGCCAATCGCGGTCAAAATCAGTGCACCAGTCCTCTGGGTGTATGGCCTGCTCAAGTTTATGTTCTTTGTTCATTAAACGAATTTTTGTTACTCCTAGATTTGTTTTGATATCTATCTATATATCTATCTATCTATCTATCTATCTATCTATCTATGTAATATATACATATATATATATATATATATATATATATATATATATATATATATATATATATATATATATATATATATATATATAATATATAAATATATATATATATATATATATATATATATATATATATATATATATATATATATATATATATATATATATATATATTTGGAGGTATAAACACGCTTGATCCTAAATCAAATGGTTCATAAACTACTACTTAAATTCATGTTTTAAAAGGCTATCTTTTAAATGAGTTAAAAATGTATCCCAATATTACCTCAAAAATAAAGCTTATACAGCATTTCCGAAGGTATCTAAGTTATAAGATGTAAACATGTCTATATGAGTGATGCTAAATGCGAGAGAGAGAGAGAGAGAGAGAGAGAGAGAGAGAGAGATGAGAGAGAGAGAGAGAGAGAGAGAGAGAGAGAGAGAGAGAGAGAGAATAATGCTGATTATAGGTAGTAATGTATTCCTTCATGTGTTTAGGGGGCAGAAATTATAACGGATATTTGAACAAAAATAGCATTCAAAATTATAGATTAGTAGGATTATTTTCTTTACATTGTGAAAGGATGAATTCACGGTAAATATTCCTCCAAAGTGAATTTCATAAATTATACCCTTTGTCAGTTACAGCAGACCCTACCCCCACATCAGTAAGTAAGAAGAGTATTTAGTAAAATGATGTCTGGCATTATACACAACAACAAAAAATAATAAATAAAATAATCATAAATATTTAAAAAAAAAAAAAAAGAAAATCATATAAAAAAAGGAAATCAATGTACTGGAAACCTGATGAACTTTTTTAAGTTTATCTGCATTGTATTTGTGTCTATTCCCTCATTAAATAGATGTTCTGGGAAGTATATCACACACAAACTGTTAAAATAGTTTATAAGACCAAATAGGTGTGCTTGAAGAGACATTTCATGCAATGAAGACATTATTTCCAGAAAACGTATCTGACGAAATCAGACGCATGTTTAATGGAAGGAGAGAGAGAGAGAGACAGAGAGAGAGAGAGAGAGAGAGAGAGAGAGAGAGAGAGAGAAGAGAGAGAGAGAGAGAGAGAGAGAGAGAGAGAGAGAGAGAGAGAGTCAAGACGAAATCTCAAATTTTGGTTCTCTAACTTGCTTCCTAATAATAGAATTTTGTTATTTACTCCGTTTCGCAATGGAGAGAGAGAGAGAGAGAGAGAGAGAGAGAGAGAGAGAGAGAGAGAGAGAGAGAGAGAGAGAGAGAGAGAGAGAGAGAAGAGATATTTCCGAAGATATTTAAGATCAAATCTCAAATATTTGGCCGATAAATTGCTTCCTAACATTAGACTTTTTCTATTTACTCTATACCCCGTTTCGTAAGGTAGAGAGAGAGAGAGAGAGAGAGAGAGAGAGAGAGAGAGAGAGAGAGAGAGAGAGAGAGCTTCCTGAAGGTAGTGACGATCAAATCGCAAATATTTCTCCACTCACTTGCTTGCTAATAATAGACTTTTGTTATTTGCTCTACAATGTTTTGCAATGTAACAGCGGTACAGTATTGATACGAAGGGTGCTTGTTAATCTGGAAAAATTCGAAATTTTCTGAGGTATACGATATAGGCTAATTGTCAAATATCAATTTGAAATAACACTCCCCTGTTTAATTTGCGGTAGTTTTACATATGTATTTATGAGGTTGAGATATGGTAACTTTCCGGAAAAACTTGAATAGGAGATAATTTGTTTTCACTGTAACTGGACCGGCTGGAACAGCATTCAGGTAAAAGAAATATCTGAAAAAATAAAAATGCACCTTTAGCCTTTTATGTTTTTCAATATCGGAAATGAACAAGTTACTGGTTTGAAACAAAAACCAATCTTAGCCAATGACATATTTTCTTTAACGGCTAATTACTATTTATAGATTAGAATTTCGAGGACATAAGATGAAGATTAAGTATGCATGCTAAGAAAGAGGTAATAATTAGAATATCTAGAGGTTTATATTTTCAGTTAGTACAGTATAGGTAAATATAGATAAATGGAGATCTACAGAACTTATTGGAATGGTGATGCAATTTTGTAAATGGAACAAAAAAAAAAAAGAGGGTCGTGGTGAGAAAAGTATTCCTTGATGATTAGTATAGATAGTGAGAGAATGTAAATAGATTATTTCAATGTATTTAGCACTAAAAAACTAAAAACAATGAATCATATTTGCATTAAATCATTTACTTTGGGAGTTAGAAGAATTTGGCTGAAATTAACAAGGAATATTTTGTACGTTACGATTCTCATCTTGTTAGAACTACATCACTTTTCATTTTCCCTAGTTTCTATGAAAAGATATTCATAGAAGCTGAGGTAAGATTAATTCCTTCAATGCAGTTTTATAAATAAAGAATTTTAGTTACAAGGAAGAACTAATCAAATAAGAATGGATTCCAGTTGATGGTCATTAAAAACTCCCAAAATAGTAATCTGTTTTAAAGTCCATCGTTTGTATCTGAGATAACAGCAGGTTTGATGTGACATTGGTGATTAATATTACAGATGGTTCTTGAACATTAGGGTATGTGGACATTATTTTCCGGTGGTGTATCGAAGATTGGTAAGTTTGCTATCATGCGAGAGATGGGGTTTTCATTACTTTTACAAAGAAGACCTTTAAAGTAAAAGGTCTGCGCGATCCTCAAAGGATCGAACAGCAAAACTGCTCCCTTCTTCAATGAGAAATTCTTTCTTTTTTTATACCAGATATACCGGATGTGCAATGATACTTTTGTGTTCGGTACGTTTGCGGATAATCAAAGTTCCTCCATAGTAAGGAAACATGAGATTGAGAATTAAGGTCAATAACTTTAATTAAATTATAATTTCCTCTCTAGTGAATTATAAGTCACACGTAATGACAATTAAGGCTAATTTTATAGCAAGAAATGAGGCTGTAACAACTGTAAATATCATGAGTTTGAACAAAGATTCTTTCTCCACCTTCAAGTTATCTAATCCTCATCATATTTATGAAGAAAAAATAAATTGATGCTATATTCATTAATAATTCTGTTGCAGACAACGAAGTTGATATGATATTGTTGGAAAGTTTGGGTCCTTGCTTTAGTGTTCGATCATGTAGGAATGAATGTGCATGAGAGAAGGTTACACAAATATAAAATCTGCCATATAGGCATAGGACTGGCCCTAAGGTTTGTTCTGCAGGACTGGAGCAGTGCGCCTGTCCGGTGAAGAAGGTCCACACAAGCTACAGACTTACCTGCTTAGTTCAAAAGAATTGGGCACCCAGGATTACATGGTTATGTTTTTGATACTTGTGTACCAAGTTTGGTACATTATGGGGTATCAAGTACAATTTGGTACAACTAAATCTGAAAATGCTAATTTTGGCTACATTTTGCTCTATTTATGCAGCTTTCCTACTACAGGCTGGATTTATAAGTAGGGATAAAGATTGGTGTTTTTATTCTACCAACTTTCTCAAGATAGTAATTTCATTCAGTATGCAAAAACTTTGGATATGGAATAGATTATGGTATATTTATAGGATTAATTTAATTATAGTATGTAAAGCATTTCTTGGTAATTAAAAGTTAAAAGGCTGAAGGAATAGTCCTTTCCTTGCCTCAGTTTGCCAGCTGTTCTTGCTGGACTAGTATCGAATAAAACATCAGGTTAAGGGATTGGATGTCTTTTTTAATGCCGGGCCAAATGAGCTTTTGTATTGTTGAGGTGGCCTCTTAAAATGTTATTAAATATTGAATTTTTTTCAAGCTATCTCTGCTAGTGTCGACCTCAGCTTATTGGGCTGGTTAGTCTGCCCCTTGATAATAGTAATATTCAAAGATTTACAATCTGATTGACTGACAGCTGTATGTTGCAATCAATTAGCAGATCTGATTCATTGCAATGTTGATTTCACGATCAACAGACTTGAGTAATCCTGGCTCTGGTGAGTAATTGATGGGGCAACCACTCGACAACAATTTGGCAAGAGATACGGTAACACCCTGATATATGTCTCTATTTAAGTAGGAAAACGTGAATAGTTCCAGATAAACACATTACATCCACACACACACACACATACACACACACACACACACACACACACACACATATATATATATATATATATATATATATATATATATATATATATATATATATATATATATATATATATATATATATATATATATATATATAAGTACGTGTGTCTATGTCTACATAAGTATTGTGAATACTCTCGATTCTTTTATAAAACATAAAGACCACAAGGACTGAACAGTTTAGTTTCCCAAATATTTTACTTTTACGGCCCAATAACTTCTGCGGATTTGCTTAAATATTTCTAAACAGAATTGTTGATTTCGACAAGAATTTATCATGTTTCGTCACGAGAACGACTGTGTGAGAGAGATGGGATTGTTAAACAGCATTGTTTGAATTTTTAACTGATTAAAATTACCGATTACTTTTACATACAGTGTTAAAAATGTGCATAAGAAACGGTAAATGTCTGGCAGTATTTTTTTCCAGAATTTCTCCGTTTTAGAAAGAGTTATATTAACGTAAAAGAGTGAAATTACGATCACCAACCCGTGAAATATAATAGAAAATTAAGGTAAGATTACTTCTCCCGTATTTTACTGAAATAAGGTTGAGAGCAGTATATTTTTACGGAGAAATATTCTAAAAGAAAATAAAGATTATGTGGTTGCTGTAAATCAACATAATTCCATAATTCTTGTACTGTTGTTGTTTCTAGATTTGACAAGCTAGTAGTTTTAGGAAATTATAGAATTCATTAAGAAGATAATGGAACTCTTGTTACTACCTATTGTACTGTACGTATTTCAAACACGCTCGTACACTGTAACGGTATTTCAATTGTGCGAACGTTGCTCTAAGGATATTACAGAGAGGAGAGATGAGTGCAGCTAACTTTTATCCAACAGATAACAAGTTTATATACAAGCAGTTCCGAGCAAGAATGTCACAAAAATTTAAACTAATAAATGCATGAAAAGGCAAGCTTAAAAAGGTTTTGTTATCAGTGCGGGGTTAGGGGAGGAATAATATTACAGTGTACGAGTGTATGTTTGAAACACTTATGGTACAGTAATAGATCTAAAGTATCCCATCAGTAAATGTAGTGAATAAATACTCTGGGTAAAAAAAATAAGAGGATATTGAATATTCTCTCCCTACCATGTTGGCCATGTTTACCCTTATTCCAAGAAAAAATTAAAATACCATGTTAGATTAAATTGTGGTAATTAACTTCACATTTGAATGGTTTACTTTTAAGAATCAAAGCAAAATCTCTATATTACGTATTTTTTTTTTATTTCAAATATCTTATAGGAGTAAAATTCCAGTTCATAAGGGATACTATTCTTTATGAAATAAAAATGTTAAAGAAATGGGGTTTTCGTTACTTTTACGTAAGCATTTAAAGTAAAAGGTCTGTTTGATCCACAAGGGCTCGAACAACAAGACTGTTTCCTTTTCAAATGAGAAATTCTTTCCTTTTTTATCCCAGATGTACAACGTGCCCATTATCTGTACTCTGTATACGAGCAAGTATCTGTACATTTACATGCTGATCGTTACTCGATAATGCCCGGTTTATACTAGATATACTGTACATCATCTGTACCCTATATATGGGCAAATATATGCACATTTACATAGGTGTAGTTATTCTTTAAAGCCCGGTTTATACCAGATATACAACGTGTCTATTATTTGCACTCTGTATACGAGCAAGTATCTGTACATTTACCTACATATAGTTGCCAGGTAACGACCGGATGTGCAATGATACTTTTGTGTTCGGTACTTTTGCGGATGATCAAAGTTCCTACATAGTGATGGAACATGAGATCGAGAATTAATGTCAATAACGTGATTTAAATCTTAATTTCCTCTCTAGTGAATTCTAAGTAACTTGTAATGACATTTAAGGCTAATTTTGTAGCAAGAAATGAGGCTTTAACAACTCTAAATATCATGAGTTTGAACCGGGATTCTTTCTCCACCTTCAAATTATATAATTGTCATCATATGTATTTAGAAAAAAAATAAATAGATACTATATTCATTAATAATTCTGTTGCAGACAACAAAGTTGATATGATATTCTTTGAAAGTTTGGGTTTTTGCTTTAGTGTATGATCATGCTGGAATGAATATGTGTGAGAGAAGGTTTGAGAGAAATATAATGTCTGCCAGTCAGGCATACGATTGGCCATATGGTTTGTTCTGCAGGAGTGGAGCGGTGCTCCTGTCCGGTGAAGAAGGCCCACACAAGCTACAGACTTGCCTGCTTAGTTCAAAAGAATTGGGCACCCAGGATTACATGGTTATGTTTTTGATACTTGAGTACCAAGTTTGGTACATTACGGGGTATCAAGTACAATTGGTAAAACTAAATTTGAAAATGCCAAATTTTGCTACGTTTTGCTCTATCGGCTTCTATAAAGGCTTTTGTCAGCTACGGTGCTAATGTACTAATTTCCCTCGAAGTCCTTATAAGATTGCCTTCTCCGTTTAACCCTTTAAATCCAAGAGTCCAAATGTCTTCTGGGAGAAATATACTCAACGGATTGTTTAATCCCTCTAGAGGTTATCTAATGCTGAAGCACTACTACACTTTCAATTTGGCGTACTTTTTTCTCGTTGATTTACAGACATTTGAAAAGGATTGTTTTTATGTAGGAAGAGAAAATATTTGGCAGAGGTGTACATAGGTTACAAAAATAGACCCTCTTTTTCCCCCATGAAGAGTATTTATATTACTCAATCGAAATATTCAATTGTTTTTCTTTTGTAGCAGTATCTCTTTATTATCAGAATACCAAATACTATTTCATTTATAAGGCAGAATATTGTGTGGTTTTAAAGATAAAATATACCATGAAAAAGGAAATGAAATTCAAGTAAATCATAACTTGATGAATTAAATTGAGGGAAACCCTAAAAGAAAATACAATGAAATGCAAAATA
>NC_090728.1:152539249-152541749 GCF_036898095.1 Palaemon carinicauda
CAAAGATTTACAATCTGATTGACTGACAGCTGTATGTTGCAATCAATTAGCAGATCTGATTCATTGCAATGTTGATTTCACGATCAACAGACTTGAGTAATCCTGGCTCTGGTGAGTAATTGATGGGGAAACCACTCGACAACAATTTGGCAAGAGATACGGTAACACCCTGATATATGTCTCTATTTAAGTAGGGAAACGTGAATAGTGCCAGATAAACACATTACATCCACACACACACATACACACACACACACACACACACACACACACACATATATATATATATATATATATATATATATATATATATATATATATATATATATATATATATATATATATATATATATATATATATATATATATATATATATATATATATATATATATATATATATATATATATATAAGTACGTGTGTCTATGTCTACATAAGTATTGTGAATACTCTCGATTCTTTTATAAATCATAAAGACCACAAGGACTGAACAGTTTAGTTTCCCAAATATTTTACTTTTACGGCCCAATAACTTCTGCGGATTTGCTTAAATATTTCTAAACAGAATTGTTGATTTCGACAAGAATTTATCATGTTTCGTCACGAGAACGACTGTGTGAGAGAGATGGGATTGTTAAACAGCATTGTTTGAATTTTTAACTGATTAAAATTACCGATTACTTTTACATACAGTGTTAAAAATGTGCATAAGAAACGGTAAATGTCTGGCAGTATTTTTTTTCCAGAATTTCTCCGTTTTAGAAAGAGTTATATTAACGTAAAAGAGTGAAATTACGATCACCAACCCGTGAAATATAATAGAAAATTAAGGTAAGATTACTTCTCCCGTATTTTACTGAAATAAGGTTGAGAGCAGTATATTTTTACGGAGAAATATTCTAAAAGAAAATAAAGATTATGTGGTTGCTGTAAATCAACATAATTCCATAATTCTTGTACTGTTGTTGTTTCTAGATTTGACAAGCTAGTAGTTTTAGGAAATTATAGAATTCATTAAGAAGATAATGGAACTCTTGTTACTACCTATTGTACTGTACGTATTTCAAACACGCTCGTACACTGTAACGGTATTTCAATTGTGCGAACGTTGCTCTAAGGATATTACAGAGAGGAGAGATGAGTGCAGCTAACTTTTATCCAACAGATAACAAGTTTATATACAAGCAGTTCCGAGCAAGAATGTCACAAAAATTTAAACTAATAAATGCATGAAAAGGCAAGCTTAAAAAGGTTTTGTTATCAGTGCGGGGTTAGGGGAGGAATAATATTACAGTGTACGAGTGTATGTTTGAAACACTTATGGTACAGTAATAGATCTAAAGTATCCCATCAGTAAATGTAGTGAATAAATACTCTGGGTAAAAAAAATAAGAGGATATTGAATATTCTCTCCCTACCATGTTGGCCATGTTTACCCTTATTCCAAGAAAAAATTAAAATACCATGTTAGATTAAATTGTGGTAATTAACTTCACATTTGAATGGTTTACTTTTAAGAATCAAAGCAAAATCTCTATATTACGTATTTTTTTTTTTATTTCAAATATCTTATAGGAGTAAAATTCCAGTTCATAAGGGATACTACTCTTTATTAAATAAAAATGTTAAAGAAATGGGGTTTTCGTTACTTTTACGTAAACATTTAAAGTAAAAGGTCTGTTTGATCCACAAGGGCTCGAACAACAAGACTGTTTCCTTTTCAAATGAGAAATTCTTTCCTTTTTTATCCCAGATGTACAACGTGCCCATTATCTGTACTCTGTATACGAGCAAGTATCTGTACATTTACATGCTGATCGTTACTCGATAATGCCCGGTTTATACTAGATATACTGTACATCATCTGTACCCTATATATGGGCAAATATCTGCACATTTACATAGGTGTAGTTATTCTTTAAAGCCCGGTTTATACCAGATATACAACGTGTCTATTATTTGCACTCTGTATACGAGCAAGTATCTGTACATTTACCTACATATAGTTGCCCGGTAACGACCGGATGTGCAATGATACTTTTGTGTTCGGTACTTTTGCGGATGATCAAAGTTCCTCCATAGTAATGGAACATGAGATCGAGAATTAATGTCAATAACGTGATTTAAATCTTAATTTCCTCTCTAGTGAATTCTAAGTAACTTGTAATGACATTTAAGGCTAATTTTGTAGCAAGAAATGAGACTTTAACCACTCTAAATATCATGAGTTTGAACCGGGATTCTTTCTCCACCTTCAAATTATATAATTGTCATCATATGTGTTTAGAAAAAAAATAAATAGATGCTATATTCATTAATAATTCTGTTGCAGACAACAAAGTTGATATGATATTCTTTGAAAGTTTGGGTTTTTGCTTTAGTGTATGATCATGCTGGAATGAATATGTGTGAGAGAAGGTTTGAGAGAAATATAATGTCTGCCAGTCAGGCATACGATTGGCCATATGGTTTGTTCTGCAGGAGTGGAGCGGTGCTCCTG